>NC_057804.1:28628577-28649812 GCF_018294505.1 Triticum aestivum | reverse complement strand
GCCCTAAGGGAGAAGAGGAGAGGAGGCAAGAGGTGGGCTGCGCCCCCTCCCCTCCCTAGTCCGAATAGGACAAGGAGAGGGGGGCGGCGCCCCCCCTTTCCTTCCCCTCTTCCTCCTCCTTCCCCCTTCTCCTACTCCAACTAGGAAAGAAGGGAGTCCTACTCCCGGTGGGAGTAGGACTCCCCCTTGGCGCGCCCTCCTTGGCCGGCCGCCCCCTCCCCCTTGGCTCCTTTATATACGGGGGCAGGGAGGCACCCTAGGACACACAAGTTGATCTACGGATCATTCCTTAGCCGTGTGCGGTGCCCCCCTCCACCATATTCCACCTCGGTCATATCGTCGCGGAGTTTAGGCGAAGCCCTGCGCCGGTGGAGCATCATCATCGTCATCACGCCGTCGTGCTGACAGAATTCATCCCCGACACTTTGCTGGATCGGAGTCCGGGGATCGTCATCGAGCTGAACGTGTGCTGAACTCGGAGGTGCCGTACGTTCGGTACTTGGATCGGTCGGATCGTGAAGACGTACGACTACATCAACCGCGTTGTCATAACGCTTCCGCTTACGGTCTACGAGGGTACGTGGACAACACTCTCCCCTCTCGTTGCTATGCCATCACCATGATCTTGCGTGTGCGTAGGAATTTTTTTGAAATTACTACGTTCCCCAACACATGTGTGAACTGAAATAGTGGAACTCAAACAAACCTTCATCAATAGATCTTTTTTGAACTATATGGTCGATTATGTACATGGTCCTCATAATGAAAACTAAAATATTGGGTTATCCTTTCCCATATCTTTTTTGAAGAAAATCATAAGCATCAACACCTACTATGTGGAAGACAAATCTCCCAGCTTGTTTATGATTCAGAATTCAACTGCATTCAGGCCAATACGAATAGCATCTCAAGGATCTAGGTAAATACCTGGAACAAAACTCAATGAAGAACCATAACATCAGTCAAAACTAAACATGGAAATTTTGAACTCACTGACTTTATGTCAGTCCGGTAGAATGCCCGTGCGTTGCTACGGGCTACAATGCATATAAATAAATCAAAAAAATAATTAAATTCTAAAGTGGAAGCTCATTTCTCCCTCCTACGTTCGAGTGTGAACGTACATCAAACGGACATCTAACAGGATCCCCAAAATTCAACCGTCTGGAGAATAGGGTATCTTCAAATCCATGCATATCCATATGTGAGGAAGAAATATGGTTATCCAGACTATCTGCCATGTTATCTCTAACACGTGCAGGCCGAACAAATTAAAAAAAACCACACCCACGATGCACCCTTCTCTTTCCCTGCCGAACCCTCACCTCCCCGCTCGTTTCCCGCCATAACGGGACATTTTTCACTGGAGCCCTCTCCATTGAAACCAGATAACGCCCATCTCACCTTCGTCATGTCGCACTCTCTTCTTCACATTGTATTTCCCCACGGACCGCCGAGGAGTCCCCCGCCAACCGCCCCGCTCTCTGTTCTGTTCCCCTCCCCATGTGTTTCTGCCGATAGGGGGGAGTTGTGCGCCACCCATGACACCCTCCGAGCCAAGAAGGTAGATCTGATGTCTCCTTAGCCATTTTCAGATTGTAACATATAGTTCTCCTCCCCATGTGTTTGTGTGGAACCAACGTCGGGAGTCAGCCGAGCGCCACCCTGGCGCTGGTTTTGGCAATGCTCCATGTGCCTAGAGATTCCGCGTGATCCACCGATGCAGTGAAGGCAGGAGCCTCCGCCATCATCGTCGACCGCCTAGGCTTAGCCCGCCAGCATCCTCCAGCGACGAAGGAGGTAACGGAGAGAGACACAGTGACCCTGGAGGTCGGGTGGATTGGATCCACCCGAGTCACCGGCCACGGTGGCAACATGGGGCCGACCTACTTTTTTTTGTAGAAGCATATATTGAGAAAAAAAAGCCCAAACAATGAAAAGGAGAATAACAATGATAATTTTCTGAGAGACCCCACTTCTTGGTGTAAGGTTTTCATCTAAGAAAAATAAATACACAACAAGAAGATGGAAGCTACCTCAAGTTATGAAAGCCCCCATATTCTTGTTAGTACTGTATATATGTCATTAGGGCCCTCGTATTGCCTTCAAGATTAAAAAAACAGATCTATACAAGAAAAGCAGATCGTTCAAAATTGCAATATCAACAAATATTACACATATGCATTACTAAGGTCTAAGGAGTATTAAAATATGAGATTTACAGGAAACAAATTGGAAAACTATTGAGATATTTCAAAAGAGAAAACATATATACAAGGGAATATATTGCTTCAATTCTCACATTTTCAGGCCTGTCACCTCCATCGTAATTATATGTGTCTTTATCTCTCTAGGACTACAGGAGAAAAATGCATATGCACACGTTAGTGGGTACCATGTTAACAAACAAAAGTTCTTTCGATTAACAATAGCAGTACCATGAATGTTGTTCCACTTCTCTACAGCGCAATGGTTGCCTGGCACTGAAAATTCTATCTCATTCTTACCTGCTGAATGGTTTCCTTTAGTTGTCGCTATTCTTTACGGATATACCGTTGCTGGCCTAACTGTCTCTCGTGAAATCACGTTAGAGCATGTGTGACTGGACTACATATTCCCTCCATCCGAAAAAGCTTGGGACAAGCTTTTTTGGATGGAGGGAGTATGTTGGACTGGAATATATGTGTGTCGGCTGGTCTGGACCTATCCGGCCGTTAGATACTTGTGGTGTGAGGAATGAAAGGAACAGTGTATACAGATGAGTAAATGTGGTACTATATAAATGCAAAGGTATCACTACTATTGTCTGTTGGTCTAGTGAGAAATGACGTAGCTCTTTTGCCACCAAATTATCCTAGAACATGCAAATACAGTACAAAAAGATGTTGGATTTGCCCGCTGAATAACAAATTCAGTTAGAATTTCATGTCGGCAGCAATCAAGATTTCTTATTGCCATTACGAAAGGACGAAGCAGAGTAGAGATAGCAGCAACTGGCCACCAAATTTTCGGACTACGATTGTTTGAGAGCACGTGGCAAAATCTTGAAGTTATTTTGGAGCTATCAAATACTGCAATCCATATGATCATATATTACATCACATAAGAATAAGATGCTACTGTAAATGATATACTTACTGAATTTAATTTATCAAGTAATCGTTCAGTCACTACAACATTATTTAGTTCTGCAAACATCTTGATTAATAGTTTACGGGATACCTTTAGAAGACTTGATGTAACCAACGTGTGACTGATCCATCCTGTCAAGTTTGTTGGGAATTCCAATAGCATGTACTGCAGGTAATCATCCGAAACAAATTCTAGAATATAAAGAGGGACAACAAAGAGTTATAGGTTGAAGTGGTATATAGTTTCAAACGATTACCTGATAAACATAGTGTCAGTCTCCAACTCTGCAATAATGACCTCTTATGCAGGAACCTACAAGAAACTGAGGGAAATACATATACAAAATCAAGCTGTACATTTGACGGTACTTGGTAAGAATGGTAAGATACAGATAATTAAAGTACATAACTTGCAAAACAATTTGTTTGCTGCATTACGATTAGAAAACACATCAATCACTGCATTTCTAAGATTGTAAACCTGAACCTCCACAGTTAGTACTCCATGACAAAGAGCAAAAGCAATGCATAGATGCATAACCAAACCACACGGGGATGCCAACATTCACCTAGAAAACCTGCTGGAAGTACAAAATCCCTGACAGCCCGGGGAATCGAAGAATTCGCCTTTTCATCTTTGACAGTGTTCATCAAAGATTCATCATGATTCTCCCAATGAACATGCATGCAGCTTAGAGTTGCCATCCAACAAATACCTGATAGTCACATCAATCAGACAATGAGAAACTCTCGCAAATATAGACTTGATAACTCTTTGCAAATTCAGTCAGGCATATCAGCAAACAAATGGACGGCTGCTATTGGATTTCAGAAGAGAAGATACCAATCTATTGCGGCCACATTCCCAAGCAGATGTGGCGTCCATGGCTGCTGAGTCATGCGACCTTTGGCCAGTATGCAACCAATTTCAGAAGAGAAGATACCAATCTGTTGTGGCCATGTTCCCAAGCTGATGTGGCGTCCATGGCTACTGTGTCATATGATCTTTGGCAAGTATGCAACCAATTAGAACTGAATGTTTCAGAGATGGTATGAATTAATTAGACTTATAACTAAATTGTTGAGATTAAACATACATTACTTCGGCCTTCAGTCCTAGCAGCTGAAACACATGAAGAAGGCAATTGATTTGCAAAAAATAAAGGGGTGATGAAGAGAACATGTAACTCACTCAAGAATTACACAACCAACACGACTCTATTACAGAGCATTATAAAAATTATTAACTTTAAAGTATGATCCGTGAGATAAAAAATAAGATAGTGTTTTTTATTCAATCGCCATATTTTGAACTGATACTTTGAAACAAACCTGTTGTGACATTTTGCTAGCAATCAGGTCACTGAAGGTGGGGCGGTGTCGGACGAAAAATAAGCAGTTTGGATTATCCACATATGAAAGTGCGTTATGTCGACTAGAGGGGGGGTGAATAGGCGATTTTTATGAATTCTTCACTAAGGAATTTGCCGGTGAGGAAATTCCTTAGCGAAGAACTATTAGCAGCGGAATAAGTACTCAGAAGTAAGCATAATAGAATACAAGCATGGTCATCATGATGAAATGAAGACAAGCACAGAGTACAGAAAGCGTAATCACAGGATAACACAAGATGAAGACAAATAGACTGAAGAAATTGAACTGAGGAAATTGAGAAAGTCTTCAGTCAAAGTCTTCAAACACAGATATGAACAAAACACTCAACACAACAATGAGGAATGGAAGGGTTGAGGAAATAGAACCAGTAGGTTGGTGAAGACAATGATTTGGTAGACCAGTTCCAACCGCTGTCTCAGTTGTACGTCTGGTTGGAGCGGCTGAGTATTTAAACTCGAGGACACGCAGTCCCGGACACCCAGTCACTGAGCACGCAGCTCAGGACACCCAGTCCTCACCGTATTCTCCTTGAACTAAGGTCACGCAGACCTCGTCCAATCACTCGTGGTAAGTCTTCAGGCGACTTCCAAACCTTCACAGACTTGGTCACTCGGCTATCCACAATTCCTCTTGGATGCTCTAGACCTTGACGCCTAACCGTCTGGAAGAAGCACAATCTTCAAAGGTAACAAGCGTCGGATCCACGCAGGATCAATTTCTTCAGTGATGCTCAATCACTTTGGGGTTTGTAGGTGTTTGGGTTTGGGATTTTCCTCACTTGATGATTTTCGCTCAAAGTCCTCAGAGGATGGGTTGCTCTCAAATGACAAGTGTCAAGTTCTCTCGGAGCAGCCAACCAGCTAGTGGTTGTAGGGGGCGGCTATTTATAGCCTAGGGAGCAGCCCGACATAAGACATAAATGCCCTTCAATGATATGACCATTAGGTGGATAAGATATTTTGGGACAGCTGGCGCGCAGCATAGCAACGGTCGGAAATTTGACTCTCAAATTCCTTAGGGCTATCATGTTCCTCACTGTGTAGGTAATTCGCACTGACGAATTCCTAACTCCTCAGTCAGAACAAATTCATCAGCGACCAGAAGAACTTCGTCTCTGTCACTAAAGAAAGTGACTGAACTGTATGAGATTTCCAAAGGCTTCACTCGAAGGGATTGGTAGGTGTAGGATTTTGAGTTGAGCATCACATGGAAATTTTTCCTTAGTATTTCCTCGACCCCCTTTAACAGTACGGTGTTTCCTATGACTCAAGAAGGAGAAAATGAAACTACGAAAACAAAAGTCTTCACGCTTCATATTCCACAAATGAATACCAAGTCTTCAAGGTCACACAAATTTCTTCACTTTTAAAGTCTTCAGAAAGTCTTCAGAATATCAAAGTCTTCAGTTGAAGAACTTCATTTTTAGGGGTCGACTTTCTCTGTGAATATCAAACTCCTCATAGACTTATAGACCTGTGTATACTCACAAACGCATTAGTCGCTTAACCTATAAGTCTTCAATACACCAAAATCACTAAGGGGCACTAGATGCACTTACAATCTCCCCCTTTTTGGTGATTGATGACAACATAGGTTAAGTTTTCAACGGGGATAAACATATGAAGTGTATACACTGATATTGAGGAATGTGATTGTAAGATATAGAAGAACTCCCCCTGAAGATGTGCATAGTGAGGAATTTGCTTTTGAGGCAATGCACATTTGAAGAGTTGAATCATGGAGATCTCCCCCTATATCTTGTAATTCATACACGCATTTGATATATAATATGAAGGATTTGAAATGCATGATGAAATATGGTGCCTGATGAGATTCAGCATGCGTGCAATGTCATTAATGAGGAATAAGCATGCAGAGCATAATGCAACAAAAGTATCAGCGCACCATCGGTTTTAAGATTACAGCTCGATCCAAATAAAAGTTTCAGAAGAACGAGAGTTGTAACTTAAAAAATTGCCCTTAATATAGACCCGCTTGAAGACTAACTCAGATTTCTCCCCCTTTGTCATCAAATGACCAAAAGGATTGAACCTGAGGACTAACGCCCCTAAAGAATTTCAAGTTGATGGAGGAGCGCCAGCGTTGTCGGGGTTGTTTGTTGTAGCAGGGCCTGCCGCAGTGTCGTCCAAATCTTCAAACTCATCAGTGTCACGCGATGAAGAATAAGAGCTGGCCACCAAGGAAGGAACTTTGACCTTCTTGAATTTCTTCGGTGGAGGTGCAGACCAGTCAAATTCTTCCTTGAGACCCATATTCTTCAGATCAGCAGCGCTGTAGACATGGGAGAGAACAGCCCAGGTGCGGTTGAAGGTTTCATGTAGGTAGTAGTGGTTCTTCTTCACTGCATTGTGTGTTGAGGTCATGTTGTGAAGAATTGAACCAAACTGACGCTTGACCCATTTATGATTGCGATCAACCTTCTGATGCAGACTGAGGAGTAACTCACGGTCAGTCATCACCCTGGGTGCTGTGGCTTGAGGATTTTGCTTGGCTGAGGTATTGGCGGCAGAGTCATGTGTGGCAGAATCGTCATTGGTAGAGTAAGATGCAGCTTTGCGAAATTGACCATGCAAAGGACGAATGCCTTCATCGATCACAGCAGCGGCCTTGCCTTTATCATCAGCTGATGAAACTGTCCGTTTGAGGACTTCAATGGGAGGCAAGTAGCTACCGTGGTTTAGAGTGTCAGCTTTGTAATTCAGTGAAGATCTTGCCCTGATGAACCTCATGATCCAAGGAGCATAGGGCTTCAGCTCGAATGGTGACATAGCAATATTGGCCAGAGTCCTCATGAAGAAATCATGGAAGTTGACGGGAACGCCATGAATGAGGTTGAAAAGCATATTCTTCATGATGCCAACGACTTCTTCATCATTTGAGTCATGGCCTTTGATAGGACTCATTGTCTTCGTCAGAATTCGATAGACAGTCCGAGGCACATAGAGTAATTCCTTGACGAGGAATTTGGTTCTTGGGGCCTGCCTTGGCTTCAATGGCTTCATCAGCACTTGCATGTAGTGATTTGAAAGTTCTGGTTCATTATAGATACAACGAGCATCATCAAGTGGAGGACTGAGTGGTAGAGCACGAAGCAATTTAGTTGCAGGTGCCTTGTAGTGAGTATTTTCAGACATCCAGTCTAATACCCAGGAGTTCACGTCTTCAGCGTCTCCGGTGATGTGCAGAGTTGCATAGAATTGAAGAATGAGTTCTTCATTCCAGTCACAGATATCAATGCAGAAATTCAGAAGTCCTGCGTCGTGAAGAACACTGAGGACTGGCTCAAAGCCGGGCAGAGACTCCATGTCCACATGAGGAATATGTGCATGATCGAAGACTTTGTCTTTGTTGAAAAGCACTGAGGAATAGAAATTGACTTGGCTGGCAGTCCAGAAACGCCTCTTCCTTATGCGAGCAGAATCATATGGATTATAATCAGTGAAGAATACATGCTCGGCAAAGAAATCTTCAGCCTTGAACTTCTGTTTGCTTGAGAATGGATTCTTTTGCTTTGGCAGAGGGGTGTCAGTGAGTTGCATCACCACCTCAGGAATCGCGAGCTCAGGTTCTTCAGGCTGAGGAATTTCTTGTTCCTCAACAGGTGCAGTCTGAGGATCAGCAGCAGCAGGTTCATCAGCACTAGTGGATGGAATTTCTTCATGCACAGAGAGAGTGGGTTGAGTTTCTTCAGAGCCCAATTGAACTGTTGGTGCAGGGGACTGAGGTATCTGTTGGAGCGGGGTGAAGAGAGGAGTATTGGGATGCTGACTTTCCCAAAAGTCATCATTCATCACAGGTGTGGTGCATCCTATATCCACATCCTCATCTTCAATTTCCTCAACACCAGCCTCTTCAGCTGTGAACTGAGGCATAGGTGAGGAAATGATTGGCGTTGAAGGGATTGCGTCCACTTCAATTTCTTCATCAATCTGCTCTAACGAAGCAGCAGAATGATGTTCTTCATCAGATCCGATGGAGATCTCATAGTCTTCTCCAAAAGGAACAAGGTCCTTTGACGGCATGGAGGAAATCGGAACAGCATCAATTGCATTTTCAAGTGAGCTGGTCATTGGCTTCATTTTCTTCGCAGCCGAAGAATTTGACACAGCTGATGCCTTCCTTTTCTTCACTGCAGCTCGCTCTGCAGCCTTTGTCTTCTTCACATCAAATGCACAAGGAAGAATTGGAGTTGGTGTAGGTGCAGATGGAGCTGAGGAATCTGGTTGATTTTCTTCAGGCGCAACTGATGCAGTTGCCCTGACTTCTTCAGTTTCTTCAGGCGCACCACTAGCGGATGCCCTGACAACTTCTTCAGCGGCTGGAATGGAATCATCAGCCCTGGAACTAGCATTTTCATCAGCATCCTGAACTTCATCAGCGGTGCTGGCATGTTCTTCAGTCGACTGAGCTGAGGCTTCAGCCTGAGGAATTTCATGTTGCATTGAGGCTGCAACATTGGTGAATTTCTTCGTCAGGTTAACGAATCTGACCTTGGCCCCTTGCCAATCAGCATAATAAGCATCGAAGTTTTTGCTGAGGTCTTGAATTTCAGTCTGGACCTTGAGAAGTTCTTCAGGTGTCATTTTGACAATGTTTTTCTTCAGGAACTTCTCCTTTTTGTATTGAGCTTTCTTGATCTCTCTTGCCTTTTCAAACTTCCATTTCTCTTCAGTGATGAAATGGGTCAGCATGTGATTTTGACCAGCGGTCAGATGGAAATCAGGCATGGGGGTGTTTGGATCCTTGTGCCAGAGATCAATATAATCGAGGATTTTCCTCGGATCCAACAGCAGTGGCATAGATGTGCCTTTGGCTCTGGCGGCCTTCACCTGTCTGTCTTTGATGATTTCTGCGAGTTCATCATCAGAAGCTTCATCATCACATGGCACATGGAATGCGACCTGTTTCTTCTTTGGACTTGGCCGAGGACCTCGTCCAGCTGTTGCTTTGGTCTTCAGCAGAGTCGGGCCAGATGATGAAATTGGTGCAGCTGAGGAACTTGCTGAGACACCAGAGGCAATCGAGAAACCAGCAGTCCTTTGACATGTAGTCAGATGCATAGGAGCTGAGGACTTTGTCGGAACTGCTGAGGACTTGGGAGGAGCAGGAGCAGTGTGAGGAATTTGCTGTGAGGGCGCTGCTGAGGAACTTGGCCGTGAGGGCGCTGATGGTGAAGCACTTGGCTTACGAGCAGGCTTCTTTGCCATGGATTTTCTCGGTTGGACCGAGGCCTCAGTAGCAGTAGCAGTGGCATAATCCTCATTGAATTTCTTCACTGCCTCCTTGGCTTGTCTTGCCAATTTGGCTGGGCGCTTAGCCCATTCTTCAGGAAAGTCCTCACCACGTTTGATGCTTGTGAGATTAGCTACTTGGCTAGGTGCCAATGGAGCTCTTGGGCACGGAGGATTGAGGGCAAATTTCTTCATGTACTTTGGAGTCACATATCTGTATTCCCTCCATTCCCTTGCCCATCTCCGTTCAATCTTCTGAATGCGCACCTTGCGCTGATTTTTGTTTTCTTTCCCAAATTTTGCTTCATCAGGTGTGCAATAGTCAGCATATATTTCCTCAGGGATTTCAAACACAGTCATAACCTCAGGTTTCTTTCCTCCTTTCTACGGCTTCTTACCGTCTGCCATATTCTTCAGTTGAGGAATTTGAACAAATGAGTTCTCTGAAGAAGTATGCAGTTTTTCTTCGAGGAACGCTGCAAATGAGTTAAGTTGATGAGAACCTAGTGATTCAGCAGCAGACATGAGTACCTGTGAACAGAGTACATGTGCGAGGAATTTGGAGAGGTCATATGCGTTCTGAGAAGGTTTTTGAAAAGAACAAGTTTTGAGGAATTTGACCAAATGAACCTTGAAGAATTTCACTAAGCGATCTTTGTCTTAGGTTCCAGAGTTGTATAGATCGAGGATTCATACAATTGAGGAATCTTGAGGAAAATCATTGCTTAGAGAAACGAATCAAGAGCATAGTTTGTTTGAGGTGTTCATATATGTGAAGATTTGAAGAATAAACTCCTTTGAAGATTTTCAGGAAAGCTTGAGAATCAAAGCGAGTAATAAAAGTAACTTTTAATTACTCAAAATGAAGAACACGACGAACTGAGAAGAACAGACGGGAAGTTCGTCAGGTTAGATCTTCCTTGCCCTAACTCGGCGGAGGAAGATAGCTACGGCGGGGGCGGAGTGAAGATTTCCGTGGTCGGCGTGAGTACGGCGGCGACGAGGTCGAGGCAGCGAAGCTCTTCCTCACCGGCGATGATGGAGTAGCGGTGGCGCTAGGGTTTGAGGAGCTCGAGCGGGAGAGAGATGGTCGAGCGGAGTAAATGAAGTGAGGAAGGGGAGAGGGGTATTTATAGACACGGTGAAAAACTGTTCGCCCGAAGATTTGGGACGAACGTGCCCCTGCCCTTTCTCCTTCACGTGACATGTGTCACCCACGTACTGTGTAGTGGAGATCATGCACGATCGTGGGTGAACAGAATAATGCATCGTGGGATGCGGAACAGTTTGAGCGGCAAAACCGAAAATTTGGATAAGATTTGTTTTAAAGTTTTGTTCGCAATTTCTTCAGCTGACAAGGACACAGTGAAGATTTTGAACGAGTTTCAAATAGAACGCACATGAAGAATTTGTGAATAGATTGGGTTGAGTATAGCATAGAGGGGGAATGGTCCGATCACATTCACTTAGCAGAAAAAAACAACTTGAAGAAATAGCTATAAGTGAATGCTGTAGAGGACATAAACTCATATATATATATATATATATATATATATATATACCTAATGAAGAAAAACAAAGGGAACAGTGAAGATTTTGCAAAGTTGAAGAATTTGAAAAACTGAAGAATTTCAAAAACTGAGGAAAAACTCAAATTGAAGATTTTCAACTTTTTGTGGTGGCGTGACCCACCGTATAAGAATGATGATTTCAGACACCGCGTACAATTGTCGTAGGGTTCTGAGAATCAAATCCTTCATTAATTTCTTCACACTTAGAGTGTTATTCTCCATTGATTGAAGAAAAATGTTTCTTCATGTGTTGCACATCTAAGTCATTAATTTTGCATAAGTGTTAGGATGTGTGTTTTTTTCAAAGAACATTCGAAGATTCTAAGATATTTAGCTCACACCGCAACTTGCTAAATCTCTTCTCATCCAAGGGCTTAGTGAAGATATCAGCTAACTGTTCTTCAGTCTTCACGTGCTCGATGGAGATGTCGCCCTTCAACACATGATCACGAAGAAAATGATGACGAATCTGAATGTGCTTTGTCTTCGAGTGCTGAACTGGGTTGTGAGCAATCTTGATGGCACTCTCATTATCACAGAGGAGAGGCACATTCTTCACGTTGACGCCATAGTCCTTGAGTGTTTGCTTCATCCAAAGCAGTTGAGCACAGCAAGAGCCAGCAGCAATATATTCAGCTTCCGCAGTGGACAGTGATACGCAGTTCTGTTTCTTCGAGGACCAACAGACCAAAGATCGTCCGAGGAAATGACAAGTGCCAGAAGTTGACTTGCGGTCCACACGATCACCAGCATAGTCAGAGTCAGAATATCCAATGAGATCAAAATCAGAGCCCTTGGGGTACCATAATCCTAGTGTTGGTGTGTGAGCTAGATATCGAAGAATATGCTTCACAGCCTTATGGTGTGATTCCTTCGGTGCAGCTTGAAATCGGGCACACATGCAAACACTAAGCATTATATCTGGCCTAGATGCACATAAGTACAATAAAGAACCAATCATGGAGTGGTATACCTTGTGATCGAAGTCAATACCATTTTCATCAGTGCATAGATTGCCTTTTGTGGGCATAGGAATTTTGACGCCTTTGCAATCTTGCATGCCGAATTTCCTCAATACATCTTTGAGGTATTTCTCCTGAGATATGAATATGCCATTGCGCTGTTGACGAATTTGAAGACCTAAGAAGAATTTCAACTCTCCCATCATAGACATTTGATATTCTTCACTCATCATATAGGCAAATTCATCACTATAACGTTGGTCAGTACAGCCAAAGATAATATCATCAACATATATTTGGCACACAAACAGTTCACCATCATAAGATTTAGTAAAGAGAGTAGGGTCGAGTGAACCGGGTGTGAAGCCATTCTTCATGAAGAATTCCTTCAATGTATCATACCACGCCCGAGGGGCTTGCTTGAGGCCATAGAGGGCCTTATTAAGTTTGAAGACTTTGTCAGGATTCTTTGGATCTTCAAAACCTGGGGGTTGAGCAACATATACTTCTTCCTCAAGCTTACCATTGAGGAATGCACTTTTCACATCCATTTGATATAAGATGATATCATGATGATTAGCGTAAGCAAGTAATATGCGAATAGCCTCAAGTCTAGCAACAAGTGCAAAAGTTTCATCGAAATCAATTCCTTCAACCTGTGTGTAGCCTTGAGCTACTAGTCGTGCCTTATTCCTTACCACAAGGCCATTTTCATCTTGCTTGTTGCGGTAGATCCACTTTGTGCCAATGATATTATGTTTGCGAGGATTTGGACGTTTGACCAGTTCCCAGACATTGTTGAGCTCGAACTGATGTAATTCTTCTTGCATAGCCTGAATCCACTCCGGCTCCAAAAATGCTTCATCTACCTTAGTGGGCTCTGTGATAGAGACAAAAGCATAGTGCCTACAAAAGTTAGATAAATGTGAAGCTTTTGAGCGTGTGAGAGGACCTGGTGCTTCAATGTCATTGATGATCTTGTCAACTTGTACTTCTTTTGCAACGCGAGGATGAGCTGGTTGACGTCGAGGTATTTGATCATTTTCCTCAGCACCATTGACTTCATCATTATCTTCAGGTGCGTCAGCTCGACGTTCTTCGCGTACTGGAATGAATTCTTCAGCAAGTTCTTCAGTAGGAATGACATCCTCAGTTGCCTTGAACTTGATAGAATCCTCAGGTGTTGGTTCATCTAACACAGAAGGTAGGTGCTCTCTTTGCGAGCCATTAGTTTCATCGAACCGCACATCTACAGTTTCAACAATCTTGTGAAGAGCGATGTTGAAGACTCTGTAGGTGTGCGAGTCCTTTCCGTAACCAAGCATAAAACCTTCATGTGCTTTCGGTGCAAATTTAGAATTTTGGTGAGGATCTCTAATCCAACATTTAGCACCGAAGACTTTGAAATAACTCACATTGGGTTTCTTGTCAGTGAGGAGTTCATAGGCCGTCTTCTTGAAGAATTTGTGAAGATATACTCTGTTGATGATGTGGCACGCAGTATCAATTGCATCAATCCAAAAATGATGAGGCGTTTTGTATTCATCAAGCATAGTGCAAGCCATCTCAACAAGAGTTCTGTTCTTGCGCTCCACGACGCCATTTTGCTGAGGAGTATAAGGAGTAGATAGCTCATGAGTAATACCAAGTTCATCAAGATAGTCATCAAGACCGGAATTCTTGAACTCAGTTCCATTGTCACTTCTGATGTGCTTGATCTTCACACCAAAGTTGGTTGAAGCCCTCGAGGAAAATCGTTTGAAGACTTCCTGCACTTCATGTTTGTAAGTAACAATGTGTACCCATGTGTATCGAGAATAATCATCAACAATGACAAAACCATATAGAGATGCAGCATTAGAGAATGCTAAGTAATGATTTGGTCCGAAGAGGTCCATGTGAAGCAATTCGAATGGACGAGTAGTGGTCATGATAGTCTTCGCTGGATGCTTGGCCTTGGTCATTTTTCCAGCTTCACAGGCTCCGCATAAGTAATCCTTGAGGAATTTTACATTCTCAATGCAAATGACATGCTTCTTCTTCGCAAGCATGTGCAAATTCCTCATGCCTGCGTGACCAAGTCGTCGATTCCATAGCCAACCTTCTGAAGCTTTTGCAAGTAGACACACGGCTGGTTGTGGTCCTATAGAGAAATCAACAATATACAAATCTCCTCTCCTAAAGCCTTCGAAGACTTTGGAATTGTCAGCTTCCATAATCACAACACAGCGATACTTGCCAAAGACAACAACCATATCAAGATCACAAAGCATTGAGACTGACATGAGATTGTATCCTAAGGACTCAACAAGCATGACTTTGTCCATGTGTTTATCCTTAGAGATCGCAACCTTACCAAGACCCAATACCTGACTTTTGCCTTTGTCAGCAAAGATGATATGCTTCAGATGTGACGGTGTTAAAGGAGCATCCATCAAGAGATTCTTGTCACCAGTCATGTGATTTGTACATCCACTATCGAGGACCCATTCAGTGGTTTTGGGTTGATCATCCTGCAGATGAATTAGTGTAACTTACAATCTCATATGCTTCATTAGTGAAGAATATGATATCAAGTTCATCAGATGAATTTCATCAAGCGGTAAACAGATATAGCAGTAGGAGGACGAGTTAAATGAAGGTTCATTTCATCATGGTTAGCCTGCGTCCTTTCAGGCAATTTTATCAGGTCCCCAGCAAATTCTTCAGACGTTAAGGCACGTCTGGAGACCTGACCCTGCAGAAGAGATTAGTTCTTTTTCTTCACCACCCACATCTGAAGGGGTGGCAAAGAGTTCATCACTCTGCGAGCACCATAAGAGAACGGTGGCATAGAAGCCAAACCATTTCGTTTCACATAAGAGGGGTTAGGGTAAGCATATGAATAAGCAGAGAAATTCTTCGAGGACATATGAACATAATGATTTGAAGAATAATGTGCATATTTGTAGCCCTTAGCTCTACCCTGCGAAATAGAGTTGTTAGCACGATGATAATCATGTGAGGACTTTGGTCCATTTGAGGAATTTGGTCCACATGAGGACTTGGATCCATATGAAGAATTAGGTCCATATGAAGAGTTTGTTCTGGGGTTCCTATTCTTCATAGGTGGTGTCATGAGGACATTCACCTGAAGACTTTCAACATAACTTTTGGGAACCCAGATTTTCTTCATAGGGGAACCGTTCCTGCAGTTAGTCCCAACATATCTAGCAAATACTTCACCATTCTGATTTTTGAACAGTTTATAGTTGGAGTCAAATGGCTCATCAGAAGAATGAGGAGATTCACATGTAAAGCCAGATAACGTGGATGGATCAACTGGAGGTCCCTTTGCAGCAACCCATGAGGTTTTGGGGTACTGCTCAGGCTTCCAATATGTTCCATCAGCATTAAGTTTCTTCTCAAAGGCAATACCCTCTTTCCTAGGGTTTCTGTTGAGGATCTGCTTTTTGAGCACATCACAAAGAATCTGATGCCCTTTGAGGCTTTTGTACATGCCTGTCGTGTACAGTTCCTTCAGCCCTGCATCGTCAGTGATACTAGCAATGTCCTCAGATGAGGAATTAGTGATAGCAGAGGCAGGTGAAGAATTTGTAACAGTTGAAGCATTTGAACACTCGGGTGAAGAATTAGCAGCTTCACGTTCAATGCACTTTAAGCATGGAGGAACAAATTCTTCCTGAGAAGTGCTGATTTGTTGAGCAAGTAATGAATCACGCTCCTTCTGAAGATCTTCATAACTCACTCTTAGCTTCTCAAGATCTTGCTTTCTTTGAAGAAATTCATAAGAAAGTTTCTCATGATCAGATAAGAGAGTGTTATGATGACTTTGAAGGTTATCAAACTTAGACTGAAGTCTCTAAAGATTTTCAGTCAGGGCTTTAGTGCGATCCATTTCTTCACCCAACATATCATCACTTTTGTCTAGCATGTTTTGAACCTTTTCAAAAGCCCGTTGTTGTTTTACAGCAATCTTTGCAAGTTTAGAGTAGCTGGGCTTGAGATTCTCATCAGATTCATTTTCACTAGATTCAGAGGAGGTGTATCTGAGTACCTTTGCACCTTTTGCCATGAAGCAATAGGTGGGAGCGTAGTCATCATTATCTTCATCAGGCTTGTCGTTGGGGTCAGTTTCTTCAATGTTGAAGATGGACTTGCTGACGAAAGCAGTAGCGAAGGCCAGACTCGCCACGCCAGATTCGGATTCTTCAGACGCCTCCTCTTCCTCATTTTCCTCAGACTCAGCTTCAGAGTCCATTTCCTTGCCAATGAATGCCCGAGCCTTCTTGGAGCTGCTCTTCTTGTGAGATGAAGACTTCGAGGGTTTTGATGACGAAGATTTTGACGATTTCTTCTTCTTCTTCGCATCATCAAAACTGTAATCCTTGTATTTCTTCTTCATCAATTCCTTTTCCCACAGAAGACAATCTTGAATGTAATGACCAGGTTTCTTGCATTTGTGGCACAACCTTCTCTTATAGTCACTTGATGAGGAATCACTGCTTCTTGAGGTTTTTCCAAAGCGACCACGTCTTGAGAACTTCTGGAATTTCTTCACGAGCAGTGCTAGCTCCTGGCTCAGTTCTTCAGGATCACCAAGGCTACTACCAGAGTCCTCACATTCAGACTCAGACACATCCTTGGCCTTTAGAGCACGTGGTTTTCCATAGCTCGAACCATAGAGATCTCTCTTTTCAGCAAGCTGGAACTCGTGAGTATTTAGCCTTTCGAGGATATCAGCGGGATCAAGAGACTTGTAGTCAGCCCATTCTTGTATCATCAGACCCAGAGTATCAAATGAGGAATCAAGCGATCTCAACAGTTTCTTCACCACCTCATGGTCAGTGATGTTAGTGGCACCGAGGGCTTGAAGCTCATTTGAGATGTCAGTGAGGCGATCGAAGGTTTGTTGGACATCTTCACTGTCGAGTCTTTTGAAGCGGTTGAAGAGATTTCGAAGAACATCAACTCGAGAGTCACGCTGAGTTGAGACTCCTTCATTCACTTTGGACAGCCTATCCCAGATAAGCTTAGCAGTTTCCAAAGCACTCACTCTTCCATACTGTCCTTTACTCAGATGGCCACATATGATATTCTTCGCTTGAGAATCGAGTTGCTTGAATCTCTTCACATCGGTAGCGTTCAGTGAGGGTGAGACAGAGGGAACACCATTTTCCACAACATACCAGAGATCGTTGTCAATTGCCTCGAGATGCATTCGCATCTTGTTTTTCCAGTAGGGGTAGTCCGTTCCATCGAAGGTAGGACACCCAGCCGAGACCTTGATCATACCTGCGGTCGACATAACTAAAACTCCAGGCGGTTAAACCAAAATCACACAGAACAAGGGAGTACCTTGCTCTGATACCAATTGAAAGTGCGTTATGTCGACTAGAGGGGGGGTGAATAGGCGATTTTTATGAATTCTTCACTGAGGAATTTGCCGGTGAGGAAATTCCTTAGCAAAGAACTATTAGCAGCGGAATAAGTACTCAGAAGTAAGCATAACAGAATACAAGCATGGTCATCATGATGAAATGAAGACAAGCACAGAGTATAGAAAGCGTAATCACAGGATAACACAAGATGAAGACAAACAGACTGAAGAAATTGAACTGAGGAAATTGAGAAAGTCTTCAGTCAAAGTCTTCAAACACAGATATGAACAAAACACTCAACACAACAATGAGGAATGGAAGGGTTGAGGAAATAGAACCAGTAGGTTGGTGAAGAAAATGATTTGGTAGACCAGTTCCAACTGCTGTCTCAGTTGTACGTCTGGTTGGAGCGGCTGAGTATTTAAACTCGAGGACACGCAGTCCCGGACACCCAGTCACTGAGCACGCAGCTCAGGACAACCAGTCCTCACCGTATTCTCCTTGAACTAAGGTCACGCAGACCTCGTCCAATCACTCGTGGTAAGTCTTCAGGCGACTTCCAAACCTTCACAGACTTGGTCACTCGGCTATCCGCAATTCCTCTTGGATGCTCTAGACCTTGACGCCTAACCGTCTGGAAGAAGCACAGTCTTCAAAGGTAACAAGCGTCGGATCCACACAGGATCAATTTCTTCAGTGATGCTCAATCACTTTGGGGTTTGTAGGTGTTTGGGTTTGGGATTTTACTCACTTGATGATTTTCGCTCAAAGTCCTCAGAGGATGGGTTGCTCTCAAATGACAAGTGTCAAGTTCTCTCGGAGCAGCCAACCAGCTAGTGGTTGTAGGGGGCGGCTATTTATAGCCTAGGGAGCAGCCCGACATGATAAGACATAAATGCCCTTCAATGATATGACCATTAGGTGGATAAGATATTTTGGGACAGCTGGCGCGCAGCACAGCAACGGTCGGAAATTTGACTCTCAAATTCCTTAGGGCTATCATGTTCCTCACTGTGTAGGTAATTCGCACTGACGAATTCCTAACTCCTCAGTCAGAACAAATTCATCAGCGACCAGAAGAACTTCGTCTCTGTCACTAAAGAAAGTGACTGAACTGTATGAGATTTCCAAAGGCTTCACTCGAAGGGATTGGTAGGTGTAGGATTTTGAGTTGAGCATCACATGGAAATTTTTCCTTAGTATTTCCTCGACCCCCTTTAACAGTACGGTGTTTCCTATGACTCAAGAAGGAGAAAATGAAACTACGAAAACAAAAGTCTTCACGCTTCATGTTCCACAAATGAATACCAAGTCTTCAAGGTCACACCAATTTCTTCACTTTCAAAGTCTTCAGAAAGTCTTCAGAATATCAAAGTCTTCAGTTGAAGAACTTCATTTTTCGGGGTCGACTTTCTCTGTGAATATCAAACTCCTCATAGACTTATAGACCTGTGTATACTCACAAACGCATTAGTCGCTTAACCTATAAGTCTTCAATACACCAAAATCACTAAGGGGCACTAGATGCACTTACAACATACCTCTGTTGCTTTACCATATCACATGATGCAGCCGATGTGCATAAAATCAATATTCGTGGGGAAGATTTGTGTTCGTTGCTCTTCTCCTTCATCATTCATATTGCTAGCATGGAGAAAAAGCATTGTTGCCCATCTCTTATTTGAAAAGATTGCAAAATCCAAAAAAGGATGAAATGTAGAGACTACGAGAGCAATAGGAATACCACCGATGGATCCCCTCAGTGGTCGTATGTTGATTGAATATTTGCCGCTGATGATCTGTACTTGAGGCAGGCCTCGAGGCGTTGGCATCCACCACTCCTTTGTCTCGGTGCCCAGCGGCAACAGTGCCAAGGGGGGCGGCTCGTCGGCGCCGCCACCGTCTCCTCACCGGCAAGATCGGCCTCCAGTCTCTCGGATCCGTGACGTAAAAGGCTTCTGGCGCTGATGCGGGAGGCGAGGGGCAGAGGTGCGGATGCAGGTGGAGGGAGACATGCGGCGACCGGGATCGGGGGAGGAGGGAGACATGCAGCGGCCGGGATCGCGGGAGGAGGGAGACATGCGGCGGCCGGGACACCATGCCGGCCACCGTCACCATTGCCATGACTCGTCCCACTATGATGCAATGGATCGCGGGGCGGCGCCGGGAGTGAGGGAGAAGGTGGGGGCGGGTGGCGCCGGGATCGGGGGAGGAGATGGGGGCGGGCGACGCCGGGAGCCGGGGAGGAGATCGGAGGCTGGCGGCGAAGGGATCTGGAGGCCTCGCTTGAGGGCACCCTAAGAGGGAGAGAGAGGTGGCATCGCGAGGGGTGGATCGAGAGAGGAGCGGAGGCATACGATTTTTTTTCTCGTTTTGCAGCGGGTGCTACGATGCGAGATGAAACAAAAAACAACCGACGAAAAAAAACCAGACGAAAAAAACCGTGGAAGGTGGGACGAAAATTGACCGGCGGAGACTACCAACTGCTCCATTAGGAGTAGAGAAAATATTTTCTAATTAAAGTGACTGAGTGATTTAAGGTAAGGTTAATTAATTTAGATTTGATTTTTAGTGATTGTTAGTAAAGTATGATGCGTATTTAAAATCTTTTATTTGTTTCCTTAAAATCTATTATTTGTTTCCTAAAGAAATTTGCAATAATGGAAGGTATCGGTTGATTTGGATAAGTTAGTAAATTTAGATCCGTGATTGCGTGCACGTTTGGAAAGTGCTGATTTGCAAGGAAAGAGCTGAGGGATAAATAAACCGGTGAATAAGAAACCAGCATCGAAAAAAATCTACGACGGTTAACCTACGAAAAAAAACCGGACGAAAGTGGTGGGACGAAAAAAACCCTGGAAGCGAGACTACCCAAAAAACCCTGGAAGCGAGACTACCATTAGGAGTAGAGATGATGGCTTAGAGCATCTCCAGCCGAGCCCCCAACACGACCTTCCGAGGCGATTCCTTCACGTCGACGCCCAAAAATCGGCCCAGTCGCACACCCAGGAGCCCTTTTTTCGCTGGGTTGGGCCGAAATTGGCGCCGGCGGACGCAGGCCGAAATTGGCACCGGTGGACGCAGGCCGAAACCGGCACGCTCGGGAGTGCCGGGGAACACGATTTTGGCGCGAACAAGGACGGGCCCGCCGAGTCAGCGAGACGTCGCTTCGTCGCCCTCATCGCCTCGGTTCCCGCGGGCAATGCCAAGGCTGCCGCGCCGGTCAGCCTCCATTGATGCCTCACGGGCGGCGCAGTGAAGACGCCGCCGACGCGCGTCCCGCCCGCTCCCGCCACGCGTCACCCGGCATGCTGCCTCTTGCCGCCCCGCTGCGGCTATAAAAGGTGACCTCCCCGCCGGTGAACGCCACAACTCACATTCCCCCCCCTCGCATCCGCCGCACAAAGCAACACTCCCCCCCCCTTCCCGTCGACGAGCAAATGGCCGAGAGGTTCCCAGGCTACGGCGCGGCGGCGAACGGCTTCGGCCGCCGCCATCTCCAAGAGCCGGAGGCGCGCCTCCTCTAGTAGGCGTAGTTTGCAT
>NC_057804.1:28626551-28628059 GCF_018294505.1 Triticum aestivum | reverse complement strand
GAACGGCTGGAGATGCCCTTAATCTCCTTTTTTAGGGGAGGCTTAATCGCTTTAAGGTGTGATCACAATGTAGGGTGTGTGTATGTCCGCAAGGATGACCGTGCATGTGTCATGTGTGTATGTGAATGTCAGTGTCACGCATCCATCCTTCATTTTCCTGTCGATCTCAAGATCTATCGGCTCAGATTCTTAGAAGTGCTCGTAAGAATAGGACGCGTATATGTGTCTTCACAGTCGTGACTGTGCGCGCGCACGTGATTCCTTCTTTTACTAGCGGGGGAAGTAAGACACGAGAGTGGTGATCCCAAACAGTGCCGATATGATTCCTATGCATATGGAAATAATGGCCATGTAGATAGTTTGAGGAAATAAGGGAATGTGTCTCCAAGGACACACTCGCATCATGCATTTGCGGGTAAGCTTTAGTATTGGCTACACAGGAAAGACGTTCTGCACTGCACGTGAGAAGTCTTTTAGGGATTGTTACCTTCATTTCGCTTTAAAAGGCACACGCGTATCCTTAAATCAACAATTGACACAAATACGGAAGATGTGAATTGTGTGATCCATGATAAGCATGGAGTCACACAATTCCGAACCCGCTCAATGCTCGCACAACTGAAGCAGGGCAATGTGAGACAGGCTCCTCGTGGCTATTCAGATTTGTTGTGTAGTCAGTGCTCTACAAATTTCCTGCAAAATAAGAAATGTTGCAAGGGGACCTAAACTTAGATTATTTTCTGTACAACATGTAGATCGCGAGATTCTTCCAAATCAGTGAGTCATCATACTGGATCGCGAGGTTTCTATCGGCCTTAGCCAAATACGAATCACAAAGAAGTAAGTAGTAGAGGTGAAAAAGGAGAAAACAAAGTGGAAAGGAACATTTTGTTGAAGTTTAAAGACAACTCACTAACAACAATATGCAAGATTGCTCATCTAACCTAGCAAACCGATAAAAAAAAAATGAAATAGTTCACATAAGAGTTATTACAACTGCAATACATAAACGGCTTTTGTATTTAAATGTGCTGTTAGGTAAGTTCTTGTACTACTCTATTTTAGAACAGTTCTTGTACTACTATTATGGGTCTTTTTAGTTTTTGTATGTTGTTGTTACAACCATGCAAGTTTATGTTCTGCAGGTGTACTTAACTCTTCACATAATAACACTTCCTGCTCCCTCCGTTTCTAAATGTAAGTCTTTGTAGACATTTTACTAATATGTACCACATACGGATGTATATAGATGCATTTTAGAGTGTGGATTCACTCGTTTCACTCATGATGAAATCTATATATTTAGGAACGGAGGGAGTAGTTGAGACGGAGGGAGTATGTAAAAAGCCAAAAAAAAAATTTATGTCAAGAAAAAAACTCTTGACAGAATAATCTCACCGGGTCCGTACCCTGTAGACCGACCGGGAAGGGGCCAGTCTCTCCCCCTCCTGCCACGTGCTCCGGCGCGCCCCACGCCGCCCCGATCCGTCTCCCCCGCCGATAACCAA
>NC_057804.1:28614388-28626133 GCF_018294505.1 Triticum aestivum | reverse complement strand
CCGTCCAGTAAAAAACTCCCCACCGTCGTCCAGCCGTTCGAATCGCCCGCCCCGCCCCGCCCCCTCGGCGGGATCCGATGCTCTCCGGCGACCAGGGCCTCCCCGACGGCATCCGGATGGCGCGCCTGGCCTGGTCGCGCCTCCCCACCGCCGACGGCGCCGCGCCGCTGACTGAGGGCCCCGCCGCCTCCGCCCCCGCGGCCGCCGCCCAGGACGAGCTCTTCGTCGGCGCCGTCGAGAGCCTCGACTACGAGGTCATCGAGAACTACGCCTACCGGGAGGAGCAGGTGCGCCGCACATTTCGCTGCCTCCTACCCTCGTGGTTTCTCTCTGTGTTCGGTGACACGAGCTCCTGGTGCGGTGTTTCGTGCTTGCCTGCAGGCCCAGCGGAGCAAGTTCTGGGTGCCCTACTACATCGTGCTCAAGTGGTTCTTCGCCCTGCTCATCGGCGTCGGTGAGCGCCTCCTCCATGACCTGCTTGTCTGCAATTTTGGCGTCTGTCAGAGACTAGAAAAAGCTTAATCTGGCGATTTCACATGTGCGCAAGTAGGTTACACATGTCAAACGTTTTTATCATCCGAGGAAGCTAAGCACTAGGAATGCTGACCATATAGAAATCCTTTATATCAGTTACTATAATATAATTGCTCTATGTGATCCATCCATATAGAAATCACTATGACTTACATCCCAACCCCTGAAATTCCCCGGTTAACTGATCAAACCCGGCAATGTTCCAAAGGATCAGCCATATGCAGTGAGTAAAGGTTCTCGCATAATCTACTGGTTATTCCTTGTATTGGCTGGTTAGCTGGTATTAATGGCTAAAGGATGACCAAGTGAGGAGTGCAAGCTGTCATTGATCACAAGATGCCGAAGCAATATTTATGTTTAATGTTGAAAACAAGCTGGCAGCTACTGAACTGAACTGACTACGTGCTATTGCGTGACGTTTGCACAACTGCTACCTATAGCTGTTGTTTCTGAGTTTTATACTACTGGATTGTTTAGTCAGTTAACTACCGTAAATTGTGAAGTTCTACCTCCACCAGTTAAAAATCCCTCTCCTAGTTGAATTCAATACAAATATTGTTTTCCTCGTTCCTGGCCTTGTGTATCCGCAAACACTGCTATGCTTGAATTCCTATTCCAATTCACTCCAAACTCAAACTGGCCATTCCTTACAATTATGACTTAGTTGATACAAAAAATATGAAATCCTAACATAGTAGACAACACATCTATCAGTGGAAACTATTTTTGTACTTCTATATTTTTCCCTCTGCCCCTCTCTGTGTCCATTGTCCAGTTTTTCGCACAGAGTGGATTTTTGTTCTGTTATATGATGCAATCATCCTGTTTTCAGGTACTGGATTGGCTGCTATATTCATAAATTTGGCCGTTGAGAACTTCTCTGGATGGAAATTTACTTTGACTTTTGCTATAATACAACACTCATATTTTGTGGGGTTCTTGGTGTACATACTTCTCAATCTAGCCCTCGTCTTCTCTTCTGTATACATAGTCACACAATTTGCACCAGCAGCTGCTGGATCTGGTATTCCAGAGATCAAAGGTTACCTAAATGGTAAGGTTTAACCACTTGAATTCCTGATATTGGTATTATGATAAGTTTGGGACATAATCTGGAATATTTATGTAGGAGTTGATACACATGGAATCCTACTTTTTAGGACTTTAGTTGGGAAGGTGAGTTTACGTTTTCCCCGTCAGCTATTATGATATGTCATGCCATGCTCAAATGCTGCTGCTTTGAGTAATAGATTTTTGGGAGCATCGGATCAGTTGGAGGTGGATTGGCTCTAGGAAAAGAAGGTCCTCTTGTTCACACTGGAGCCTGCATTGCTTCTCTTCTTGGGCAAGTAGGTTATGTTGGCGATTTAAATTTTGTTCCATTCGACATTTATCTCAGTTAAAAATTAAAATGTAGATATATGATTTTTTTCTTCTATCATGTTTGTAATTTGTCTTTTGATCAGCATAGACAGAATGCAAAATATTCACTAGCGGTATCCCCTGTCCTGTAAAGGGGTCATAGACTCATAGGTCTGTGGATCAACCAGGAAGACTTTGTTTACATGCCAAAGAGTTGTCAGTTTCTCATCAGTGACCAGTCACCACCATCAATTTGGAAAACCCATGGAAACCCTCTCAAGAATTTTCAGTGTCATCATGATAAAATTAACAAAGATGGTTGTTATTACATGTAACATAGTACTTGGCGTGATTTTGTAGTCTGATAGTGTGATATAATAATCAACAACATCATCAAGTCATAAAGCATGATACCATTGACGTTGTTTTTCTAGGGAAATTAAAAGTGGCGATACAACATCTCATTTTAGATATAAGAAGTACTGATGTTTACTTGGGAGGATTGGGTACTGTGGATCCATTTATACTTGTAAATCTGTTATATAGACCAACAATGTTTGTCCCAAAACCCAGTAAATAAGGACTTGCCAGCAGCTTCTGTTTTTCTTGCTTTACTTCATTTCCATTTTGTAAGTAATTTATGATTATTCTGCGCACATAAATTTGCCAACTAATTACTCTGTGCATATACATAGGGTGGATCCGCGAAGTACCACTTGAATTCTAGATGGGTACAGATTTTTGAAAGCGACCGAGATCGGCGAGATCTTGTAAGTTATTTCGTTTCGCATGCAATGTCATTTTTTTTACGTTTCCATCTCTTGATGTATGGCTTTCTTCTTCCGTATTAACGTTCCAGCTGAACCGTTTTATTAGATAAAAAATCTGTAGTGTGACTAGTGTCACTGCCTGCTATCTGCCAGTCAACAGAAAAAGATGAGCATATCCTGGTTGCATGAGATATTTGGGGTATAGTATAGAATGTTGTATTGAGATTCACTGTGGGTTATGACATTTGTTATATGTTAATATTGTTAACTAAAGTTGTCCCATTGAGATTGAAATGGTTCAGATTTCAGACACTAAAACTATCTTTCTAGTTTAAAACTTGACGACTCTAGCTTAAGGCTAACACTTAAATGCCCAGTTTCCTCTTCTCTGTTTAAAATGCGGGATTTGACTGGAAGCATCTGCACATTCTAGGGAGCTAAAGGCATCCCCAGTGCTTAGAGGATGGCTTGCCTCCAAGCTGGGACCCATGTCCAGCCTCTTAAGCTTAGCTCCAAACTCTGTAGTGTATAACAAATACTCTGAGCCTGTAAGGTGGACCCATATAAAATAAAATTAAAACCCTGATTCACAACCTACTTCTCATCTTCTTGACATGGTCAGCACACTCTCCGCGCATGACAAGTAGGGCCAGCGGATTATTTTAGTCCGAAGAAAAGGTTGGAGGTGGACACTATGCTTGTGTCGCCAATGATTTTGGCGTAGAGGCTCACGCCTGCAGTGTATGGCACCACCCTCAAAGGGCTTAGAGGCTGCTTAGAGGCAGCAAAACATCACACTGTGGATGCTCTATGGGGGCCTTGTGCGGACATTAGCTTGTGGGGTCAACAGAAGGGCAATGTCCAGGACCTTGTCACCTTTCTGCCAAGAGGGTGGGGCAATGAAGCGGCAGTCAGCAATAGAGATTAGGGAGGTTGGCAATTCTTGTTTGCTTTGTTGGAGTACAATGCATTGTATAGCCTGCGTTACACTCCCAGGAGATCAACTTTGGGGCTAAACCAAAACCAATGTGTGAGACAAACTAGCTTGAGAATCAGGGGCATATCTTCAAATCATAACTTGTTATTCTTATCCAACATACCTCCTCCTTGACCTGGTACAACCGTGGCTCTTCTGTCATGTCTCACATGGTAGCACCAGTCTAAAACTTCCTGGCTGGTGCCATCTAGAGCCCCTTTTTTTCTTGATGAGGGAAGTCTATAAGCTCTGTTGCTATCATATTGGCCAGTGCTGGCTCTGCACAGTGTCTCTATTAGCTATTGGATCAAGTGGATGGGCTTGAGGATAAGTGGTTATCCCTTTTTTCTTGATAAAATCTACCCCCTCCGTTTAAAAGTAAGTGTCTCAACTTTAGTACAAAGTTGTACTGAAGTTACGACACTTATTTTGGGACAGAGGGAGTATAACCTCTTGGTGTAATCATATTGGCTAATGGCTAGTACTGGCTATATGCCTGATTCCTCTCAGTTCCTGGAACCAGTCGATGGGCTTGCTGGTACCCTAACCTCTCTTACCTTCAAAGTTAAGCGGATTTGCTGAGATATCTGAATAGACAAATTTACTTTTTGTAAGTGAGCTGTGATTTTTTGGCTTCTATTCGATACATGCACATTACTTTGTTTCACCTGGTAAAGGTTCAGTAGGTAAATTATGTTCAGTGAGTGTTAAAAGTAAATCAGATTGTGTGTGTACATTAAAGTTCAAATACTAACATGGCATTAGGCCTGTATTTAAAATAGAATGGGTGAGTTTTCATATTAAAGATCTCAAAGCTATATTAATAATGTTTCAAAAGGTGACATGTGGATGTGCAGCTGGAGTTGCTGCCGCCTTCAGAGCTCCGGTTGGTGGGGTACTATTTGCTTTGGAGGAAGTTACATCCTGGTAAGAATGTTCTTTCATCATACTAATAATAAAATTAGCCATGTTGACCAATGTAATTTGTTCCATCTTTCGATCTATACTTCTAGTCTTACCCTATTGTTTTCTTTGCATTTAGTAGACAACTATTTCAGTTGAGAATGTTCATATACTTTTCAGTAAGCAGTAGGGCAGTACTAATATATGTCCTTTTCTGGCTTAGTTATTTCTTTCCGTAGCTGCTATCAAGAAAACCTTTAGCACAAATGTGATTCATTCCACAATCGACTATTAAATTGCCAAATGAGTACAAAAGTAGAAATGCATCAGCAGCAGTTTTCTGCTCATTATGTTTCTCTGATTTGTTTATAACAATGCACTTACTAAAGTACCTTTATGAGGAACCTGCTTCATTTGTTTGCATGACCAATATAAATACTCAAAATGTTGTCATAGATGAATATAGGATGCACTTCTGCTGCACTGCAACAGCATGCAAGGGGATTTGTTTAGTTTTAAATTGAACTTGAGAACATCCGTTTTGAATACATGGTATTTAGGGACTGGCTACCTGATGGATACTATAGTCTATCATGAGTGACATTACCAGGTTTCCCAGGCTGCAACTCAAGAAATGCACCTGAGTGCACTTCCTTTCACCTGTGTTGCCGTATTAGTTTTTCCAAGATTTTGGCCCTGTGCTTCCAATAGTATACACATGAATTGACTTACTATGAAGATCAAGAGCATGGTTGCCACCTAAGTACCACTGTTATGTAATACTCCCTCCGTCCCAAAATAAGTGACTCAACTTTGTACTAGTACAAAGTTGAGTCACTTATTTTGGGACGGAGGGAGTATCATATTTTAGGCCTGTGAGATAACCGCCATTTCCCGTTTTATTACACGTTTTATAATGCTATTATAAGTGTACTTTTGGGTCAAGAAAGATAATTATTAGAAAGTTCGTTCCACATTTTCGTATTATGTGCAACAACCAATCATGTTGCATGTAAATTGGTCTGTTGCTCCCCGTGGAACTTACTTTAGATGCCACGGCAATACATTTTTACATAGATTTTTTGCTTTTACTCTGTGGTTTGATCGTAGCTAGTTGTTTAGACCTACTACTTAGTATGCTCGTGGTGGGTATTATTGTCATCCAATTCATTATGTAACGTTGGTAATACACTTATGAAGTGGAACCTCTTGTGGCAGTTCTTTTTATGGACATCTACGCACGCTGGGTAGCCTAATGATATTAATGTTGTTCAACTGCGGGTCTTGCACTTTAATGTAATGTGATTTGATTGATTATGTTATCATTATATTGCTGAAGGTGGAGAAGCCATCTTATGTGGAGAGTATTCTTTACATCTGCTGTCGTGGCTGTTGTGGTGCGATCAGCAATGAATTGGTGTAACAGCGGAAAATGTGGTCATTTTGGGGCTGGTGGTTTCATAATCTGGGACATATCTGGGTAAGATTACTTTTTCCTTGTTAAAAGGGAATAAAAATGACCTGTGAATTGTGATATTGATTGTTTACTTTTTCGTAAAGAGGTCAAGAAGATTACTCTTACCAGGAACTTCTGCCGGTGGCAATTATTGGTGTTATTGGTGGACTTCTTGGTAAGTTACAGTACGCAAAGTTGACTCAGTATATCTAGAAATGACATAGTCAGGCGTTTTACCTGACGAGAACTCATTCATAAAGTTTACCCAGTAATATCTAGAATTGCCACAGTCAACATTTGTTTACTTGATGAGAACTCCTTTGGATGTCAACTGGCTAGAGAAGCAAAGCTGCACCTAGCCAGCCTGGATTCTTGTACCCACTGAACTTTAGGCCGACTGGGGGGTTATTCCCTCAGTCTAGTTCATATTCTCCCTACTGATTTTGTAACTACTGCACTATGCTAAGTTCTGTCACAGTTGGCTAAACAGCTGAGGGTGTCTTGTAGAGAACCCCCCTGTAGTTAGAGTTGGATCAAGTTACATGAAAATAATATGCTAATTAACCGGCGTATCACAATTGTGAAAAAGCCTGCCCACAAACTCACTATAGGCCCAAAACAAATAAACAATCCTAGTATATTTGTGCCATATTGATGTTTTTCAGTTAATTCATTGGGTGTTTCTTCAGGAGCGCTATTTAATCAACTCACCCTCTATATAACTAAATGGAGGCGAACATATCTTCATAAGAAAGGGAAACGAGTCCAGGTATGCTGGAGATATGATATATTAGTGGTTATAAAGGTAGAGCTCCTCTTGTAGTTATATACCTAACATCCAGGTTAATATTTGCAGATCTTTGAAGCTTGCCTCATATCTTTGATAACATCCACTGTTTCCTTTGTGTTACCACTACTGAGGAAATGCAGCCCATGTCCTGAATTAGAAACCAGTTCTGGTATCCAGTGCCCTCATCCACCTGGAACAGATGGGAATTTCGTTAATGTGAGTCTACTTTAGGATTTTTCAACTCGAATTACATCTTCTCTTTAGCTACAGTAATATTGGCTGTGTTCTTAATATGTTGTCTGTATATTGCAGTTTTACTGCTCAAAAGATAATGAATACAATGATCTGGCAACCATTTTCTTCAATTCTCAGGTCAGAATATATTCGGAAAGCTTTTCCTTCCATGTTCCGTATTCCATGTCACAATATTCAACAACATTCTCTTGCAGGATGATGCAATACGCAATCTGTTCAGTGCAAAAACATTCCATGAGTACAGTGCACAAAGCCTTATCACCTTCCTGGTACCCTTTTCTGTCTGCTTGATTTATGGAATATTATACCTCGTAATATCTTCCTAACTCCATGAGCTGTTGAACTAGTGCAGTTTTATTAATGTAAGTTAGGAAAAACATGAAAAAGTACTTACCAAGTCCAAATAATCATGATCTTAAAAAGTTATGAATGATCAGTACTCTCGTCGAAGTCTGATTGTGTTTTCTTGTATTAGTAGCACATGCTATTGGTATAATAAAAAATGATGGTTATTGCTACTCTATGCATATTCTGATGCTGTAGCGAACTTTATTTCTCGCCATTCCATTTACCATCATTTGGATGAGTTTTGAGATATCAAGAAGCTTTATTTGTCATATATACTTACCTTTCCCCCTTTCTTGCTTTGCTCAGGTCATGTTTTACTCCTTAGCTATTGTAACATTTGGAACTGCTGTTCCAGCTGGTCAATTTGTCCCAGGAATAATGATTGGATCTACGTATGGCCGGCTTGTTGGAATGTCTGTTGTTAAGTTCTATAAGAAACTAAATGTTGACGAGGGCACGTGAGTTATCACTATCTCTCCAATTCAACCTATGTTGCATGTCTTATTTATTAAGCTTCTTATTTTTGCATTAGTGGCCCCTTGAAGTTTATTCTTCCTTTATGCTCTGGCTATTTTACTATTATTAATATTGCTATAGGTATGCTCTACTTGGTGCTGCTTCGTTTCTTGGTGGTTCGATGAGAATGACTGTCTCTTTATGTGTTATTATGGTTGAGATTACAAACAACTTACAACTCTTGCCATTAATCATGCTTGTTCTTCTAATCTCTAAGGTAAAAACTCTGCAAACATTGACTCAAAGTCTCAAACTCTGCGAACTTTGACTCCTTGTTGAACATGCAGAGTGTTCCTTCTGACTTCTATTCATGTAGGCTGTTGGTGATTTTTTTAATGAGGGGCTATATGAAGAGCAGGCCCGATTAAAGGGCATCCCTTTACTTGACTCTAGGCCTAAACAAGTGATGAGAAACATGAATGCGAAGGATGCCTGCAAGAATCAAAAGGTTCTGATGATCTTTATTCCATTCAAGGTGGAAGAAAGAACTATATCTTGCGTCAGTATAGTTCCAAATCTAACACGTCCAATATTCTGGTGTTTGGTGTTAGGTTGTGTGCCTTCCTCGTGTTTCAAGAGTTGTTGATATTGTTTCTGTTCTGCAAAGCAACAAGCACAATGGCTTCCCTGTAAGCAGATGCCAGTTCTAGAACACAGCTGCTTCTGTGGGGGTTTAAATAACAGATTTTCTGTTGTTGTTCAGATTGTTGAACGTGGGCAGAATGGCGAGTCGCTTGTCATAGGTCTCATACTTCGTAGGTAAGATGCAGTACCATCTGCTCTTGCTTTCTTGGTTTACCTTGTACACTGAACACTGACCCATTTGTCCTCTTCTTTCAGTCACTTGTTGGTGCTTTTGCAATCTAAAGTAGATTTCCAGAATACTCCTTTCCCTTGTGGGCCTGGCGTACTGAACAGGTTTGTCTAAGGCTCAGTTTGCGGGTGCTGAACTGTGCTTATTTTACAATCTGCCATGAAAAATTATGCACAAAAGTAGGCAAAACCGGTTCAAACAAACGTGATTATGATAATCCACCGCAATGCCATGGACAGCATTGAGTAGGAAGCAATAGTCTATTGACTGGTAGTGATGGACTGTTTTTGCTGTTACACAGGCACAATTTTAGTGACTTTGTTAAGCCAGCTTCAAGTAAGGGAAAGTCAATTGATGATATTCATTTGACGGATGAGGAACTTGGGTTGTATTTAGATCTCGCCCCATTTCTAAATCCGTCTCCTTACATAGTGCCAGAGGACATGTCTTTGGCAAAGGTAAAGCTTGCTTTCATTTGGACTGTTCACTCATTTTCAGCGAGTTGGATATGAGATGATCTTTGTGATGATTCCCAGGTGTACAATCTCTTCCGCCAACTAGGATTGAGGCATATATTTGTCGTTCCTCGGCCTTCTCGTGTCGTAGGACTGATAACAAGAAAAGATCTCTTACTCGAGGTGATATAAGCCACACAATCGTTGCTGTTGTATATTGTACAGAAGTTGAGAAAGAATATTTGGCTGGACATCCTTCTCAGCTCTGTTGTTTTGATTACAGGAGGATGGCAATACCGCGACAACAGAGCTCCAGTCGACCAGTGTAAGGTCTATATTATCTACTTGCAAGCTGATCTTTTCGTTGCTGCGCCGCTATGCGCACTGAACCGAAGTTCAACTCTCTCGGTATCTCACTGGAAACAGTGTGTAGATTCTAATGCGATGCTTTTGCCATGCTCAAGCACACAAGTGCCCAAACTATGTCTCACTGATCGGATTCACTAAACCGCCTGCGGATTGACGGTGGCACTCTATGCCGCGCTGGATCCACCGGTGCTTGGCTAGAGAAGCATTGCGTCACCGAAATAGGCTGGTGACATTTGGATGTGATGCAACAACTTGTCGATTCCATTTTGGGTTGACTCGAGACTGTTTCGTCTTTGCAGAGCCTACCTGAACGGTAAAACGGCAGGGGGGAGCGCGCACCTGGAGCGTCCTCTTCTTGACAGCCTGATGATTCAAGGAGTAAATACATAGCACAATACAATCAAAGATAAATTTTGATAGCAAGCAGTTAACCTTGTTCCACTGCATGTCGGAATGGCACACAAACCAAGCAACGCCCGACGAGCTACAGATGCAGGATCCTTCGAGGTCGATGCAACGGGAGGATGGCCCCATGCGGTGGTGACTAGTTAGGCGATTTGTAAACAAAAAATGTTTATAGACTCACTGATGTTCGTAGCCGTCATCCATGTAAACCACGAGAAAATTGAAATTCTTCCGAGTAAATTCCTTCGCTGTGGTCGACATGACATGATGAGGAAGATATAGCAGGTTGCGTTGGTCCTGTCAGTTGTTAGGTTTAGGTGACACTGCTCTCGCTGTGATCTGTGCACCGGGTCGAATCTTTGTCGTCTCGTTTAGTTTGGGTTCGTCCATAGCTTATAGTACGTGTATTGGCTTTCTCCCGGAAAAAAAATTATATGAGACCAGGTCTCATCTAAACCAGGTGAGACCCGCTCTGATGGATGATATGTGTCATTCATAAATCACAAAGCATCTAATCTCCCCCTCCCTCCTTATTTCAGGTAGGGGGTGGGGTAAATGCTTTGTGATTTGTGAATGCCACATGTCATCCATCAGGATAGGTCTCACCTGCTAACCCGTGAGACCTGGTCTCATAGAATTTTTTTCCTTTCTCCCTCCCTAAAAAAAGGTACTCCCTCCGTCCCAAAATAAGAACGTTTTTGATACTAAAATGTAAGAACGTTTTTGATACTACTGTAGTATAAAAAACGTTCTTATATTTTAGAACGGAGGGAGTAGATGCATGTTAGCAAGATCTGAAGATGAATATGAAGGCAATTCAAGTCCTTGATCCGAATCCTATATGATCCATCAAGTTTGAAGCCACTGGGGAACACAGAACAAGGATTTTGATAACCAACAAACGTTTGCTGGGAAAGCATGGCAAATCAAACGTTCTTCATGGCAATTTATGTGGTGCGAGGATTGCAAATCTCTTTCAGTTTTTTTGCTAGGATTTGCTATGCTTGCCAAAGGTACTATCCATGTGACAACATAAATTGCCATAAAAACGTCTGATTTGCCATGCTCTCGTAGGAAACATCAGCACGTAACATTTCCTTTTAATAAATCCAACCAACCAAAGGGCACACCGCAAAACACAGTTTTTTTTAGAGATTTTTTTCTTTCTGAAAGAGACAAAACACTTGGAATTATGGTATATAATTGTGCCACATTGAAATGAGAGTGGCTATATTGCTACGTATTGATCAAGGTGGGACATATCAGCCATCTCCATAGATTGCTAGTTTGCTGAAAACAATCCAGCTTTTACCGAAAGAAAGCCAAACTCTCATCTAGATGCATCTCGATTCACATTTCTATATGATAATATGCACAACCGATTCTCGTATCTATTGATACATGAGATTCTTGCAAAAGATAACCGTTACCCCTAATCCCTGGGTGGGCGGAAGACGGAGACAATACGTGCCGGTCGTAGCATCACCAGATGCAGTGGCAGACCCATGAATGGTCCAGGCCCCAGGCTAACGTAGCAAACATCCTTGCTACAGTATCGCTACAGTGAACGAAGGAATTGGGACTCACACTCCATGCCGCTGCCCGGGCTGCCTGGGGCCTGAATCCGCCACTGAGCGGATGGCTAGTTAGCTGATGCTTACATTTGGTTCTTCTTTCTCGTTGTTGATACCGACAAGACCTAGCCATATGATGGTTCGAGCATGAACTAGCTATTGAACAATCTCAAACCATCTCAGTGTAAGGCTATACAATGGCAGAGCTATGTGTATGT
>NC_057804.1:28469858-28614083 GCF_018294505.1 Triticum aestivum | reverse complement strand
GGGATTTTTTTTCTAGTTTGGCCCGACCACTCTGATATGTATACTTTATTATCCGCCTCCACTAAAGTTTCTCTCTAGCCCCGTAAGTGACTATACTTAACATGCAAAGACAATATAAATAACACAAGTAAAATAAAATATAATCATTTCAAGGTTGCTGAATAGGGCAATACATGTAAGAGGATTAAAGAGAGAGTTGGCGTAGTGCGACGCGTGTTGTATTGAGCCTCGAGGGCAGGTAAATAACGAGGCTATTTGGTTTGTGACTAACTTTGCCAAAGATTGCCACACCTAAGCTTAGGCATGTTTGACCAACTTAGGTGAGTGTTTAGTTTAAGCCACACCTTAGGCAAGCCACACTTGGGCCCCACATGGCATACACATAAAAAGTGTGGCAAGATTCCCTTAGGCTTGCCAACTTGTGGCTCTCATTTTGTTGAACTAACCTTAGGCAAGTTTGGCAGAAATTTATGGCAAAGTGTGGCAATGCTAGTCCTAGAACCAAACAACCCCTACATGTACAAGACTTGAAAGGCAAGAAGCCTCCTAGAGATAAGATGAAAATAATTTCTATCTAATCCCGAGCAATCTCTAACTACCAAATATATCTCTAACAATACCTTGCAAAGGAGTGATCATTGATCGCCATTGCTCCCTCGGGGAAATGCCCTCTACCGAAAAGGGCTAGGTCAATGCCCTCTATGTGAGATTGAATGTGAAAGTACTGATCATGTGTTATTCCAGTGTGTTAGGGTGCGTTAAGTCTGGGCGCATCTAGGCATGGAGAAAGCAATTGATGATGTCGATACGATTGATAGGGCGGGATAGCTCATCCTTGAAGTCCTACTCCATGAATGGGCTGCGTTAGCTCCAAATATTCCATAGGTTGGACGGGGAGAGCTGTTAGCTGTCATGACTTGGTATGTTTGATGGGAACGAAGACAAGCTACGCATGATGATCCGGTCCAAGTATGTCAAGGCCCCTGACACGTAGACCCACTAGCAGTCGTGCAACACCCCACCAGTTAACGCAAGCCCAACACACTGATGAGTGGACCTGGGTGGGTCAACTTGCTGCCGGCTACTTAACCCTGGAGCGGCAGAGATGCAACCATCCAGAGGATCACGACAACGAAAAACATCATTGGCCACCACCTACCCTCTCTCCCGTGTTCTTCTCCCGTGTTCTCAGCTCTAGATTCTTTGTAATTGCCACCAAATTCGAGTTCCCTTGATATTTGCTATAGATCGAGAGTGGAAGATAGCAGTGGCACCGTAACAAGATACCAGCTAGGTCAGTGCAAGCTATACTTGCTTTATGTTTAAATTATGCTAGAGCTGAGAATAAATAGGGTGCCATCATTCGTCATAGCTACAATAAGCCACCTGAGGGTTTTGTTATGTTGACCGTTGCCGCTGCATATTATGATGATGATGAGTGAGGGCGCACATGGGATATAATTTGGGATGATCATGGTGGATTTCTAGCAGCATGAAGTTTTGGATTGGCACTCGTTGATTCAACACACATGGCGAAGGCTTATTGTAGGATCAAAAGTATGTCCAGAGAGTGGGGGGATGATTAGACTACTTGACCAAATAAAAGCTAACATTTTCCCAACTTTAATTGTATAAGTAGATTTTAGCAATTCTAACAAGTCAAGTATCACCCTACACATGCAATATTAAGAGTGTAGTAGCGGAAAATAAATCATTGCATATGTAAGTAAAAGAGGGGTTTGGAGATTTCAAATGAAATGAACACATGAAGATTTTTGGCGTGGTTCCGATAGGTGGTGCTATCGCACGTCCACATTGATGGAGACTTCAACCCACGAAGGGTAACAGTTGCTCGATTCCACGGAGGGCTCCACCCACGAAGGGTCCACGAAGAAGCAAACCTTGTCTATTCCACCATGGCTTACGTTCACGAAGGACTAGCCTCACTCAGGTAGATCTTCACGAAGTAGGCGATGCCTTACAAACTCCTTGGTTTAACTCCAAATGATTTTGGAGGCTCCCACGTGACACCTAACCAATCTAGGAGACACCACTCTCCAAAAGGTAATATATGTTGTGTTGGTGATGAACTCCTTGCTCTTGTGCTTTAAATGATAGTCTTCTCAACACTTAATCTCTCTCACACATATTTGGCTTGGGTGGGAGAAGGATTGGAGTGGAAAGCAACTTGAGGAGGCTAGAAATCAAGATTCAAATGGTAGGAATGGAATCTCTTGATCTTAACACATGAGTAGGTGATTCTCTCTCAGAAAATGAATGGTGGCAGTTGTGTTTCGTTCTGATGGCTCTCTCATGAGAGTAAGTGGTGGTGGAGGGGTATAAATAGGCAGCACCTGAAATCCAACCGTTACAAGTCTTTGACCCAACTCAGTGGCACCGATATGAAAATCTCGATGAGACCGAGTAGTGCAAAAGACTTGATCGTTAGGCTTTTCTGTGAGACCGACTATACCGACTCAGTCAGACTGAAGTGCAATGGCTAGGGTAAAACCTCATCTCGGTGGCACCGATTGCATTATCTCGGTGAGACTGAAGCAACACAATAAGGCAACAGAGACTTGGCAAGCCATCTCGGTGGCACCAATTGCAAAACTCGGTTAGATTGAAATAATTGCAACAGATGGCAGAGAGTTGGCAAGGCTATCCCGGTGGGATCGAGAACCATTTCGGTCAGACCGGTTTGTTAGGGTTTCACTCTTGCGGAAGAATGATCATCTCGGTGGGTCCGGAATGGACACTATCGGTGGACCGAAATGAGGAATTAGGGTTTGGACAGATGTGTTTGTGGGAAAGTGATTGAGGGTTTTTGAAGCAATATCACTAAACACTTTGAGCAACAACCTCATCAACAATACCTCATCCCCTTCTAATAGTATCGACTTTTCTAAGGGACTCAATATGATCTTGGATCACTAAACCAAAAATGTAGAGTCTTGGGGTAGCCAATCTTGACCTTCACACTTTGAGGGGTCCATATCCATCAGTCCATGCCATGCCAATCATTGATCTTTTTTGAAATCTATCATCAATGATTATTAGATCGATGACATATGCGTTGTTATTAATTACCAAAATCACCCGGGGATTACTCGCACTTCCAATTATCCTCGGGGACGGTCTGCTCTTGGTGCGTTTATGCATTTGTTTTTTATTCTTTTTTTTGCAAATGTTGAAATAACCTGGTTGAAGAGAAAACAAAGGCATCATATCGATTTGGAGTCGCATCTATGCATTTGTTACTTATCCATTTTGTAAGCGCTGACCTCGCATGAAAGTAGTGATGTGTTTGTTTGTTTGTGTTGGATCCCGCGTGTGAGTAGACTTTACGTATGTTATTGGAATGTTGCTATTCCCCCAATGTTGGATAGAGGCGCATCTGTTTATCGCTGGATTGTTGGTTTCACATGTGAGCTCATCGTCAACTCCAAGCAGGAAAGAAAGGAAAACAAAAACACACACAGTTTTTTTTTTTTGAGGGAAACACAGTTTTTTCTTTTGAGGCAACAAAAACACACACAGCTGCATGCACCAGCGCCACAGGCCGATACCGCAAGGCGGCCCGGCCCAGCCCACCCTGGCCCGAAGTCCTCGTCTCTGTGACTCTCTCGGCTCGTTGCTTTCTTTCTTGGGACCGAAGCCGGGCTCGACTCCAGTCCCCCCAAATTACAACCTCTCTCTCTCGCCGTCTGCTCGCTCGCTCGTCCCCCAAATCCCACCCCCTCCCCGACCGAACCCCAGCGGCGTCGCCGGCGATGGAGTGCGTCATCGGCGTGGTGGGCAGCGACTTCGCGGTGGTGGCGGCGGACACGTCCGCCGTGCAGAGCATCCTCGTCCACAAGACGGACGAGGACAAGATCATGCTCCTCGACTCCCACAAGCTCATGGGCGCCTCCGGGGAGCCCGGCGACCGGTAAGGACCTCACCCCTCCCCGCCGCGCCCGCCGTCGATCCGCTCCCCGGCGGTTCTGGTCTCGCTTTTTTCTTCGATCTGACCCGATCTGGCTTTGTTTTTTTCTTCTGTGGGGGCGTCGGGCGGCACCAACAGCGTGCAGTTCACCGAGTTCATCCAGAAGAACCTCCACCTCTACCAGTTCCGCAACAACATGCCGCTCAGCACCGCCGCCACCGCCAACTTCACCCGCGGCGAGCTCGCCACCGCCCTGCGCAAGGTGCAGACACAGCCCTGATTTCTCTTATGCTATCTAACTTTTCTGATGTGGATTGCCGTTGAGTGTCACAGGGAGGGGCTAGGGTTTGCTATCCCACCTTTATCATAGGCGATAGCTCCATCTTACACCGGTTCTGTTTTCTTAGGGTTTGTTCAGGTTACCTGTCTGGTTTAGACCCGTTGTTCGACGGGCTGGGTATGTGATTGGGGATTGTCGCTGACTTAAATGGGGGCTTATGCCTTACTATTGTGTAGCCTTGTAGGTTTTCTTGTTTGTATTTACATTTTGCTGATGAATACTGTCTGTTATTTGTTTGTCAAACATTTTTTTGGAAAAATTAGATGTCTGTTGTGCGCTGTGTTTATGCCGGTTAAAGTTAAGGCCAGCCAGAACACCTCTACATTAGATGGGATTCCCCAACTCTATATTCTGCATATGGGCTGTAACTACTAAGGATGATGTTTTCCCCTTTCTAATAAATAAATATGCATCTATGCTAGTTCAAGTTGATTGCATGTTTCCATTGTTAGGATCAGAGAGCAACGTTACATGATAATACAGAAGAACTGTTCTAGAGTACACTTAGCAAATGTGTAGTGGATGTCACCTGTGTTAATGCACCTTCTGAACTGTCTTTGATTTTCCTATGGGCCATCTGTTCATGGTGTGGATGCTTTTTTTGCAATATACGGATCTGGTGACATGGAGTTGATTTGGAATTCTGCAATGCTGCATGTTTTCTTGTATGTTACAGATACCGGCTTAATGCTGTTTCACTGTTCATTCATATTCAACTAAAGATGGTTGTGAACTTGTGATATACCCAGATGAAACTTGACATGATTTCTGATGTTGCAATATTTTAACTTGCACCAAGTGCATAACTCAGAAGTTAGCACATTCACTCTCCGTCTTCCATTTTGTTGTTGTTTGGCTCCTAGTTGGAGGTTTATTAGAGAGAAATCTTGGCTGCAATTTACAGATTAAAAACTTTTGATATTTAGCGCAGGCTCGAGCTACACCACCTAACTATTCCATTTGTAACATAATTGCATTTACTTTGTCAGCACCTCCGTTCCACCTTTTCCATTTGCCTTAGTTTCTGAGTGAGGTTACTACTTACTGCTGTAGAGCTCTAGTTGAACTCAAATGCAGCATCAACTGATTTTGGTAGCGACATATTCATATTTTTCTCTTGACAGATTCGTGTTTCTTCCTCTGACATTATGTCTTTGTTTCATTTTGCAGAATCCCTACTCCGTAAACATCATACTTGCAGGGTTTGATAAAGACGCTGGTGCATCGATGTACTACATTGACTACATCGCGACGCTCCACAAGATCGACAAGGGAGCATTCGGGTACGGGTCGTACTTCTGTCTGTCGCTGATGGACAAGTTGTACCGCCCTGACATGTCTGTCGAGGAAGCGGTAGACCTTGTTGACAAGTGCATCAAGGAGATCAGACTCCGGCTGGTCGTCGCGCCTCAGAATTTCGCCATCAAGATCGTGGACAAGGATGGCGCCAGGGACTATGCTAGGCGTGAGATCGGAGGTGACAGTCCTGCAGCCGCAACCGCAACCGCAGCAGTAGCAACAATTGCCTGAGGTGATTGGCCCTGTCGGTGGTCATTTGGCTGGGTGGAGGCTGAACCCTTCCTGTCAATTGTTTCCGAGTACTGTCACTATGTAATCGCAATACGTTTCGGTTCGAGAACTGTGTTGCAAATTCTCCCAGATGTGGACTAGTCTGTTTATGACCCCCTATTTCATGGTTATATGTTTCACTGTTTCTTGCTATCGAATGCTGTGTTCCGGGTATTTCGGACTTCCTGCTTATGACTGCTGCTGCTTATTACTGTTGTGCTGTTTCCGATGCTGAGAATTTCTGTATAACGCGCGTGCTGCGTGGCTCATCTGTTAAATCCTAAGTAGCGCTGCTCATACAAAACCACGAACTGCGCTGTCTTAAAAACTGAAGTGGTGGATGTGCCTGAGTGGATACTGTTTGGCATTGTCTGCTTGCAAATGGTACTGTTACAATGTGAGGATACATATGCAATTTCTACTTGGGATTGTTACTCTTGTACTCTATATACTTAGCCTGATAACCATTTCATCTGCCGGTTTGTCATTATATTCGTTTCTTCACGAATGTTTCTTGATATGATTCATAGTGGTAAATAAAATGCCGCGCGACAAACTGTTTCTTGACATGATTCAGTGGTAAATGAAATGCCACGCGACAAACCGGTGATACGACTAATCTGTTCATGCAGAAGAAACTTGCTTACAAACTTGGGTCACATCAGAAAAACTGAATGATACTATCATACTATGTCAGATTCTGAATGCTGCGCTGTTGCGTTGAGCAAACTTTCATGTAAGTAGCTGCTAAGTGCAAGTGACTTCATTTACAATTATATTTTTACAAACACAAAACCTGAGCTATAGTTAACAAGCTGGACTGTCAAAAATGAATCCTTTACAGGGGCAGGGCAGGGCAGTACACATCTTAAATCCTTCTATAGGGGCCTCAAAAGTGGGTAATCTTCCAGGAGTTCCCGCTCCGACAATGTGTCGTTCTCATTTTGTGGTGTCCATAAGACCTCGACCGCCTATGAAGGAGGTCAATGGAAATGGTTAAACACTATTGCTATAGCCTCAGCAAATCAACCAAAGGTGGATAACAGCATGCATTGCAAGAAAAAACCTAACAAGATGTTTGCTCATTGAGTGCACACAACGCGATTATGTCAGATTTTTTGATGCTAGTGGAGTGCAAAATTTGTGGTGGGCCTAACCAGATCTATTACAAAGCATTGTTAATTTTAGTTACTGTAACCAGGTTGCCGCTGGTTTACATTCTTTTGACTCCAGTACAGTTGACAAGGCATTAAGAAAGAAAAGAAACAAGCAGATAATACCATTATTTTGCTTGACGGTACGCCACCAAGCATTTGTAGAGCTGTCTTCAGGTCACTGCTGCTGTTTATAGTAGGTAGCTTGTACACTCCCTCAGCAGCAACCAATATGGTAATCTACAAATAAGTAATAAACAATTTCAGATATGAAATGATGATTACCATTAGCAGCTAACAAATTTGCAACAAGGGTGAGAATATTTCCACAGTAAATGAAACGTTCTTATATTATGGGACGGAGGGAGTAGGTAGGAAGGACTAGAATAAGTGAAGCTCTACATATTATGAAGGTCCCAAATATCAGTACTAGTATGAGATATAAACATCAAAGACTGCTACCATTTAATTTGAATATTTAAAAAGCATACCACAATGTACTCGTTGCTAAAACCACTTGATCTTTGAGTGCCTGCTTTTTGCCTCTTGATACTGTTCACATTCACGAGTGTCTCTTCATCAAACTTGCCTCGTTCCTCAATTGACAGTTGATTGAAACGTTTCTCCCCATCATCCATGCTTCGTTTGACATCCACCTTGAGAAAAAGTGAATAATACCAGAGATTAAGAAATATAAATCCGAACAAGAAATTTACCGAATTCCAAATCTATAAAATCTCGCTAAGAAGACAGGCAGAACTCCTTTCCTTGGTTGGCAAAAAAGAGATCAATTACATGATATAGTGCTTGTATGGGATGTTAGGCAACCTACGAACTTAAGTACGAAAGTATAGTGTACTATTCAAAATTTGCGAATATATATTTTCGGTGATGAAACATTGGCGAATATGACTGACTACCAGTGAATTGAAAAAAATACATACGCTACATAAACTGAATATAAATAAAGAACTAAGTGTGCTTACTGTTGAATAAGCTGAGATACAGCAATCTGGATGCCGAAGTAATGCCAATGTTGTCTCTGGAAGACACCATATCAACAACAAAATAGTTAGATTGATTGCAGAAGAAAAAGGGTTAAAATCTTATGAAAATAACAAATCTTCACAATATGCTTGATTCTGAAGCATAATGTGATGCAATTTATCATCACCATGTTTATTGTATATATGAGGAGATATGTGTCCTCTGCGAAATAAAACCGTGAAACAGAATTATACGTCGAGAGACCGGAGGCCAAAATTACCCCCCAGTTTCCATGACAGATAGATATTGGGTCTACTGAAGTATGAAAACAACCTTTCCAAACAAACCAAGGGGCACAGAGCCCAAGAACCAGACTACTCAGACGAGAAAAAACAGAGAAACCATCTTAGATCACAAGGCTAACACAATAGCAAATTGAGTTCACATGCCAATACTAAAAATTGTCACACAACAATTATGCTGTCGGCTAATATTTATACCATAACTTGAAGTGGTATAATGAAGCAACAAACATTAACTGGTTTTACCTGTTAGTACAAAGCTCAACCCAGCCGGGGTTGACGTATCTGCTTTCTCGGCTATTTGATCAAGCTCCTTTTGAAATGATCGGGCCATGCCTAGTAAGCCAACCTAGGAACATATTTCAACATACAGATTAGGAAATTAAAATGGACTGCTTCCACAGATAAATAAAGGACTATGCTATGTGGATTAAGTGTCAGTGAATTTGTTGTACATCTACATACATTGTGAGTAACGTTGGCATGATTACTGATAATAAAAAGATTAATGCTAGCAAGCATTTCTGATTGCCTAATGTCAGCATGATTACCAATAAACAAATTAAAGCTGCCAGCAGAAGCCCTGATTTGGCAATTACCAATTGCTATACATCTAAGCACAGTACGATGTAAACAACATATATGATGTACTTATCACGGTTTGGAAAGCAACACTACATAGTCAGCTTTAGAAGATAAACATACTATCAGCCAATCAGAGGCAAGTGTGCAATAAATCAAACAAAGAACTGCTAATGATATCTTTGTTGTACCATAGCTCTTATGAATTAAAATTCTCCATGATATGGCAACAGTGCCGCATCACCAGCTAATCCTAATGCAGTCTCGTTTATATGTTAGGAAGGACAATTAGTGGTATAAGGCCCTCATTTTACCCAAACAAATTAGGATTCTAAATTACATGACATGAATAATGTTGACATTATCTCATTTGCATGATTATGTCATCAGTTGCATCACAGTACAGCCACCAACATACATCAAGATGACAAGATCACAGAATGAACAACATAGCTGGACCTGCTCCGAAAGTTTCTAACCTTATTAAAGATGTACACACAAAAGCTAAGTCTTTTTAATACAGCCTTAACCATTGATGGATCTAGAATCCAAGAAGTTAGCACTGTGGAACTGTCAGAACAATTTAGAACCAAATAGCCACAAATGTCAAGTCTAGGCAATGTTTTATGCAGAACATATAGAAATAGTGCCCAAATCAAGAAGTGGTTTAGATATTGCAATAACCAGTGTACCATCAATCCATTTGAATAAGTGGTTTACAATTAACAGTAACCAGCTTATCAACAATTCATTTGAGGAACAGTCGGAATAATTTATAACCAAAATACCAAATAGCCACAGATATCAATTCTAGGCACACACGGCTTCTAGTGTACTCGTATCAGTTAACCAAGATCATGCTAAATCAAGATGGCATGCTCAAGCAATGTTTTATGCAGACATCTAGACATGGTGCGCCAAATCAAGAAGTGGTTTACATTTCACAGTAACCAAGCTATCGACAACTCATTTGCATATTGTTCGTGCAAACATATGAAGAGTGTTGAGTCCATCAACCGATCTATGCTAATGTGAATTACTCAGGCAAAAAATCGGTCGAAAACAGAAGAAGAAAGGGAAGGATTAGGAACCTGCAGCTTGAGGACGGTGGTCTTCTGCGTGTCGGTGAGCACGCTCCCGCCCCCGGAGGAGTCGGTGAGGAAGCCACCGAGGTAGAGGAACGCGGCGAAGCCGACGAGGGTGAGGAGGAAGCCGGAGCCCCCGAAGCCGATGCCGAAGGCGGGGCCGACGGACACGAAGGGCGAGGGCGAGTAGAAGGGCGCGGAGGAGTACCCTCCTCCCCCCATCCTGGGCGCCGGCGCGGCGTACCCGTAGGACGGGGACGGGGAGGAGCGCGAGGAGCGGGAGGAGAAGGCGGACCCGCCGACGCGGCCGCCGGAGGCCGCCAGCGCGGCGTGCTGGGGCGCCGCGGCCGCGAGCAGCGCGCCGGCCAGGAGCAGCGCCAGCGCGGGCTTCCTGAGCGCCGCGAGCGAGTCGAGCAGGGACCGTCTGAGCGCGTCGAGCAGCGGGTGCGGCGGCGGTCTCGCTGCCGGCTCGGCGGCGGCGTGGCACGGGGGGATGGGGGACGCCGGGTGTGCGCGGAGGCGCGGGAAGCGGGCGCGGGCGGGGAGCGGCGAGGGGCGGAGGTGGTGCGGGCCGCGGCGGGGCGGGGGCCGGAGCGAGCGCGGGTGGTGCGGGGAGATGAAGCGGGCGGGCTCGAGGAGGGAGGCGGCGGCCATGGCGGAGCGCAAGGCGCGATTTTTCTTTTTCTTTCTGAGAAGTGTGTGGCGGTGGAGGGTCGGGATGGGGGAGGATGACCGGCGCCGGAGCTTGTGTTGTGTGCGTCTGTCTGTCCTCTTCCGCGGCGTGAACAGAAGAGCGCGGTGGGTGGAGGTTTCAGTCTACGCGGGGAGGCAACCAACGGCTTGGATCGGGCCTGCTAACGACCGACGGCGTTGATGAAACCTGCGATCTAGACCCTGTTGAACTGCTTGTTGGCCCAACGTCACACCCAAGCAACCCCAAACTCTTGAAAGGGGGCAACCCGAGCCTCCACACTCAATCTCACGTCGCCGCCTCTGCCCCCTTCTCCGCCGTCTCACCCGCCCTCTTCTCTATCGCCTCCTTCTCTGCCGTCGCCTTCTCCACCTCCAGCTCTTCCTACTGCCGCTTCAACATCTCGAAACAGACGGCTTGCACGATCACCCTTGCGTCGTCATCCAAATCCTCAATCTTCAAGGTCAACATCTTCGCGTCTTTCGAAGCGGCTACGATCTCAACCTTCTTCTCTATGAGCTTGAGCTTCTTCTCAGTTGCCACCATCAACATATTAAACATCTGAATGTACGAACCGCCCTGGGTGGGCTCCAAATCATCCGCCTGCCCTTCCTCAGGGAAATATCCTCCTTCGCCTCCATCATGTATGATCTCAAACATCTCCCTGCCCGCCCACTTTGGTTCCGGTTTGAAGCAAAATTACGGTTCGAACGACTCCGCAGACCGGTGCGGGTCGTCGTTGGATGGCTTGTGAGGTCCGAACAACTGCATCCAGACTGTTTGGGGGTTGGCGTTGCCGCGTTGGAGATGCCCTTACATGGTGGATCCGCGTGTAATCAAATAGCAGAGTTGCCTCACTCAGGTGCATGCGCCGTGTACAAGCTGCAGCGTGTTCGAGTAGGACCGAGCAGGCCGTGATACCGTCCACTGCGCCTAGGGATGCAAATGAGTCAAGTTTGAGGGAGTTCAACTAGGCTAAGCTTAGTTTATACTAAAATTTGAGCGAGCTCAAATCAAGTGAAGCTCAAGGTAGAGCTATAGAAAATGGCTTATGCTCAGCTTGTATTGATCTCTAGTCAATCTAGAGCTAGATTGAAGCTAAATAAGATGATTTTCTTAATATTTAAGATATTTTTTCAAGCAAGATAGGCGAAAGCACAATATTAGAAATCACTATAAATTTTTACTTATTTTCTCTCAACCGAAGACGAGTACTTAATATCAAGAGATCTTGAATGAACCAGCAAGATAAAATATGAAGGTGTCAAACTTTAACCATGAATAACATGAAATTTAACACATGACTGACCACAAATAATATTAAGGCTAAACTTTTTATTTTGTGCTTAATTAAGATTTCATGTTTGCTAGTAGGTAAAATAAAGAAAAATCTTACACAGTATATATGGCAGTAAATATTCTATTTTATTTTAATATATCAAGATTATTTAATATAATTATATGATATCAAACTATTGAGTTATAATCGAGTGAGCTAATATCGGCTCGTTTCTCGATCGAGCTACATAAATTGTTCGTACTTAGCTCCGGAGCTTGTGTTCTGTGTTCTGTCTAGCCGTTCTCTTCCGCTGCATGAACACAAGAGCACGGTGGGGCTAAATTTCGTGTTTTGACCCTTTTGGCTAACAAATTCAGGATCTGACCCCCTCTGAATTTTTTCAAGATTTGACTCTTTTGCCTACCGCCAAGCCACCTGGCGGTAGGCTTGCACGACCTACCGCCATACTCCCTGGCGGTAGGTCCCTTGACGGCGGCTGACGGCCGTCTGCTCGTGCTGACGTCGACAAGGGCCTACCGCCATGGTCCATGGCGGTAGGGTACTGAACCCTACCGCCAGGTGGTTTGGCGGTAGGTCTTGTGGATTTGGTTTTTTACAAGTTTTAGTGTTTGTTTCTTTTGTAAAGTTTTATCACAGGTTTCACAAATAGCAAAATATGAGCTCACATATTAATAAAGTTTCATAAGTTTCATAAGTAGCAAAATAGCAAAAAAATATGAGCTCACATATTAATAAAGTTTCACAACTTGAAAAACTTAATAAAGGGGCCAGATAGCAAACTTGTCCACATAGTTTCATAAGTAGCAAAATAGCAAACTTGTCCACATTGACAACCCCAACTAACGACAATTAGTTTCATAAGTAGCAAATAGCCAACAAACGATGCAACAAGTTCTTCAGACAAGTTTAGACCTCCTCGTATGTTAGGCCTGGTCGTGGAGACAGATAAGGCATCGGATCCACCGGTTCATGCGGAGGCGGAACGCTGGTCGGCATCCGACCGTTCATGCACTCCCACCTTGCCTTGCCCGCTTGAGTTTTCGCCTCCGCTCTTCCCCAGTTGATGATGTCGAAAGCCGATGCATTTGTGGGCGGCATCCAGGCTCTCTCCTCCGCAGTGTTCTCGAAGTAGATTCTCCGGCCTAAATTGCGCAGCTCCCAGTTGGAGTGTTGTTTGGCAGCTTCAATGGTCTCTTCCCGGCGGAGACGGGAGATATTTGGATCTGTCTCCATCTCTGCCATCACACGCTTCCACTCCTTCAAACTCTGCGCCCAACACTTGACATCATCGAAGATCCGCTCTGCCCTCTCCTGCCACCGCCTTGCCCTCCTCGCCCCTAGGACCTCGTCTGAGACAGATCCCACCGTCTGCAGCAGCTTGGGGAAGGACTCGTACACGTACGGCAGCGGCATGGCAGACGAGGTGTGCTTGGGGAAGGTCGGGTACCTAAACATATGGATGCATCACAGAAATTAAGTTTCATCATCTACAAAAACTAAATCTAAACCTAAGGTTCATCACATGGTCAAAAACCTAAACCTAGGGTTCATCATATGGTCAAAATTTCTAAACCTAACTTGTATTATCTAGAAAAATCAATTAGGGTTCATCACCTTACAAAAAATCTAAACCTAGAAATATGAATTAGAGTTCACCATTTGGTCAAAAAATCGATTAGGGTTCATCATGATTCATCACCAAGGATCATCACCTAACTTGTATTATCTAGATGCAATCACCTAGTTTCATCATATCAACTAAACTAGGGTTCATTATGATTTTTAACATGAACATGAACACATAAATCATTGTTACGCACCAAAAAAGGGGAGTTATTTGACTCAAAGTAATTGGGGGGATGGGAGGAGCTTACGTTTCTGGAGCAAGGGGCATCTCGATCCGCAAAAACGGCGAAGGAATGAAGAAGATCCGAGGGGGGAGTGAAGTAGATGAGAGAGGGGGTGAGAGGAAGAAGAAAGGGGCGGCTGAGTGTGTGTGTGTGGGGGGGGGGGGGGGATAAGGGGGTTAGGGCGGGTGGCGGTGCAATTTATAAATGGCCAGACCCTACCGCCACAGACCTTGGCGGTAGGTTGCTAAAACCTACCGCCAGAGCCCCTGGCGGTAAGGTGTGGCACAGGGGTGGAATCTTTCCTGTTACGAGAAACATCCCCTCCTTGGCGGTAGGGTTTAGTACCCTACCGCCATGGCCCATGGCGGCAGGCCCTTTTCCACGTCAGCACGAGCAGACGGCCGCCAGTCACCTTCAAGGGACCTACCGCCAGGGAGCATGTCGGTAGGACGTGAAAGCCTACCGTCACGGGCCCTGGCGGTAGGTAAAAGGGTCAGATCCCGAAATATTTTCATAGGGGGTTAGATTCTGAATTTGTTAGCCAAAAGGGTCAAAACATGAAATTTAGCCGCACGGTGGAAGTTTCAGATGGATCGGTCTACGCGGGGAAGCAACCAACGGCTTGGATCGGGCCTATTCAGGACGCACAATTTTCCGGAGGATATCACAAGTCGACGCACGCGCAAACTCAAAACATAGTGCGTGTTTGGTTGCCCGGATGAAATTACTAGGCCCGGGACATTTGAGAATATCCTTTTGAGGATGTCAAATCGACGCCCAAACTCAAAACATCGTGCGTGTTTGGTTGCCCGAATGATATTACTAGGCCCGGGATGTTTGAGAATATTTTCTTTTGAGGATATCAAGTCGACACGCAAACTCAAAACATAGTGCGTGTTTGGTTGCCCGAATGAAATTACTAGGCACGGGATGTTTGAGAATTTTATTTTTTGAGGATACCAAGTCAGACGCGCAAACAACTGTGCTCAGGCGGAACTTAAAGCACCTTTCAGTTAGAGCAACTCTAGCAGACCCCGCATCCCGCCGCCCCGCAAAACGCGTTTGCAGTTCGCGGAAGAACGTCTTTGCGGGCCGGCGCGGACGGCCGCAGAGACAGACCCCTCAAACGGACCCGTACAAAAGGATATTCGCGGAATATGCTTTTTTACGGGTCGGCTTTGCGGGGTCTGCTCTTGCACCGCTGCATCCTGCATTCCACCGGTCTGCAAAAATATCAATACCACACCATAATTATCAATAATAACATAATACAACAATCATCCACATTACAAAAATTTATTCAAATCATCAAATACAAATACAAACAATGCAATAGAAAACTTGTCCTGAATACAAATACAAATACAAATGAATGGAAAAATGAGTTTGTTACTGTCCAGCCATTTGCCAAATGGTGCTCAATGAGATCCTCCTGAAGCTGAAAGTGGGTGTTTGCATTTTTAATCTCCTTGTATGTTTGAAGAAAAGCTCTAATGCGGTTAGGGTCTCTAGCTGGTTTGACACAACTGCCCACATTGTCGTAGAAGAATTCCAAGTCCATGCCTCTCTCATCTTCGAGAATCATGTTACGAAGAATAACACAACATGTCATGATGTTGTTCAAGGTCCGCTTCTTTTGGTTCTCGTCTTCGTGCTCCTTGACGGCAAGAGCCATCACCAATGTTTGCTGCCGAAAGTTTGAGAGCATCATCTCAACATCCAAGTCGTCCGAATCGGACGAATCGGAGAGTAGAAACTTCTCGCACGGGCTCAATTCCATCGACAAGAAGCACAAAAAAACATTAACCGGAGACGACAAGGGGCGTCTCGAGGGTGGTCGATCCCCGACGGCGACAGCGACGAGGGGCGGCTCTTCTCGCCGAATCCGCGGGGACGGTGCGGCCTAGCGGTGGTGAAGGGTGAAGGACGCCCCGGCGATGCAATTTCGCGCGCAGATTTGGCCGGAATCGGCGGCGGCAGACGGGCGGAACCTGTGGCGGGCGGTGGCGGAAGGAGGTGGGGAAAGGGGCGTAGGCTGAAATGTCCCTCCCGTCAATTGCTTCACTGCGATACGGGGCACCGCAGGGGCGAGGCGGAAACCCGCGAATACGCGGGTTGGGGCCTAGTTTTTGCCGCGCCCCTCAAAATATTTTACGGACCGACCGCGTTTGCGGGGTCTGTTTGAACGGGATTTTCTGCGTTGACCCGCATTTTAACGGTTATTTTATTGGTCGGGACCTTTTGCAGGGTCTGGTAAAGTTGCTCTTAGTCCGGCTAGGAAGAACGTCCAAATCAGCCGTTGCCATCGAGTCAGGCTCGGCCGATGATGTATGGGTCCAGGAATGCAAGCCTTCGGTCTCAGACGTGGTGTACGTGAGGTTGCACCTAGTATGTTCGTTTAATTCTTAATCTCGTTCACTTACTAGTTCCTTATAATCTACATAACGATGCTTCATTTCAATATAAGATATACGTGAAAAAGAAGCACATTAATGTTGTCGTCTCATTCATTCAGGCGATCGGTTGTAGTTTCATCCATTGTAAATTTTAGTTGTGTTCATGTTTGAAGCTATTTTGGACAAATTTTGTTGAATTCGTCGCACAATCGACTCTTTGAAATTTACTTTGGCCAGTAGCTTCATCTCGCAGTACCACACGACTTTCATGTTACACGTTTTCCATTTTAATGATCATAGATGAGTGGATCTACATCTTCCTCCCAATTGTACATATGCATATGTGTGGTCTGATTTAAGACACTCCTTATCGTTCCTCTAGGCCTCTGTCCCGCGTCCTGTTACACTAACGCTACCGTCGGCGTGGTCCCTCTCGATCTCCGCTCCCATGTCTTGCTGCAGTGGCGTCATCGTCGCCGTCGCTCATCTCGGCCTCCTCTCCTGCATCCTACAACACTGACGCCGCCATGGCACGCACACTGTATTTCTTCTCCTCCGTTCTTTGTCTTGGAGTCCTCCTATTCGTCTCTCCGCATGGATTTTTTCTGCGGCGATGACGCTAGCAACTAGTTCGTCGTGTTTCTGACGGGACCGCTCGCCCGTGACCCCGTGCTTGTCGTGTCGGACGCGGTGTCGCTGCCTTTCTGCCTTCTCTCATGCATACTACTACACTAGAACCACCAGTCGGCGTTGTTCCTCTCGGCCTCCTCTCACGCGCCTTATTGCATTGTCACCACCGCAGACGTCGTTCCTCTCGACTTCCTTGCCCACGTCCTAAGTCATCTCCGACGTCGTTCATCTCGGCCTCCTCTCCCTCATCCTACCGCACTGACGCTGCCATGGCACGTGCATTGCATTTCTCCTCCTCTGTCCTCTATCTCATCGCCTTACTATTTGCCTCTCTGCGCGGACTTTTTCTACGACAATGACGCTAGCAACTAGTTTGCCGCGCTGTCGATGGGTCGCTCGCCTACGACTCGGTGCTAGTTGTCGGCCGCGGCACCGCGACCACCATCCACCGTAGTCGCCATGGTTCGACATGCACTGCATTTCTCCTCCCCCGTCCTCTTACTCAGCACTCCTCCGCACCCCCCCGAAGATAAATCAATCAAACTTGGCCAAAGTAGATGGATAGATCAGAGAAATACAAAGCTATAAAATTATGCAGCAAAGAAACCTCAAAAGATTCAAAATAATTCAATGAATATTCTGACCATAAACCCATAATTCATATGACCCCAACAAACACACCGCAAAGATTACATCGTATGGATCTTAGAGAAGATCATTGTATTAAAAATCAAGAGAGAGAACCATCTAGCTAATACTATGGATCTGTAGGTCCTGAGGGAACTACTCACACATCATCATGGAGGCAACAAGGTTGACGAACATAGCCTCCCCAATGATTCCCCACTCCGGTTGTGTACCGAAACAGGGCTCCAGACGGGATCACTTCGAAACAGAGGCCTACGGCGGGTTTCGGGTCTCACTTCGAGGGTTTCTAAACATATGGGAATTTATAGGCTAGGAATTAGGGCAAACGGAGCTATGAGGGGCCCACAAGTTAGGGTGGCACCCCTACCCCCCAGGCCACGCCTGCTGGCTTGTGGGGCCCTCGTGGATCTTCTCGTCCTTCCCAAAAGTTTCTAAGGTCTCTTACTGTCCAGAAAAAAGTATCAAATAGTTTCGTCGTGTTTGGACTTCAGTACGTATGGATTTTCTGGGAAACCAAAAACAAGCAAAAAACATGAAGTGATACCAGGCACTCAATTAATATGTTATTTTAGAAAAATAATATAAAATGACATATAAAGCATACAAAACTGATAATATTATAGCATTTGATAATAAAAAATTATAAATATCTTGAAGACGTATTACCGTGCATGGGGTGCCCTCGTTCCCATCGTGGTTTGCCTCCTTTCCAGGCGCTCCACCTATGCCTTCGCAGGCATGGACCATGGTTGCTTTGGACGTTGTAAGTACATCCACCATACCATTTCATCTTTGCCCGAGTCGATTTGAAACACCGACTATGGTTTTTTAGGGTAGTTGGTTCGATCATGTGACAAGCTTTGCACATTGGATTAGATCCTGGCACCGGTTATAGCGCCGAATTGTTTTTTTACTGCATTTTATAATCGATTATGGATGATAATGGCAGTGTAGATTCTTTGATTTGCGTGTAGACTGAAGGTTGTATTTCGTGTAGATTTTGGGCTTTCTTGGAGGGTGGTTCATTTATTTGGAAAAGAGCAATTGTTTTAGGTCTGTATTCACCGATGATCTTCATGAAGGTGTGCTCCACGTGTTATGATAGTCGGTCGTTGGCATGTATACGTTATTATAATTCTTCACGCTTTGGTTCGATTTATTTTGTGGTATGGTTGTTTATTCAACCTGCTGTTCTTCATTGCATTGGTCCACAAGTGTATTGGTCGTTGATAACGATGTTCTAGGAAGTTTTTTTTTTGAGAATCGATGTTCTAGGAAGTTGTTCAAAGGGCCAGGATATAATGGAAGAGGAAGCGCCTCCAACAAGCGCTGTGGAAAGCAAACATATGTTGGGCACTTCCATCAAGTCAAAGGTCCAACTCACTTTTGCAAGGTGGTTTTAGCACCCGAGTTCATTGCATAGGCGCTTAAGGATTAAAAATTAAAAAAACATTGTGTAGCGCCTGCACAAGCGCCTCACCTTCCAACGCGAGATGTTGTGGGGTGCTAGTTCTCTCACGTAAAATCAGTACCATGTCGACTGGAGCGCTCGCTGCCAGACTTGGCAGCGCTCCCAAGCAGGCGCCATGAAAAATTCTCCTGACGAGTGAAACGGCCGGGATTATGATCCCTAGCACCCATCCTTAGCACCACATTGTACATGCCCTTAGGACCCCCCCTCCCTCATGCTTTCCGGGAGCACAATGGGTATCATTCTAGAGGAGATTGTCCTAAGAACCAACACTGGCCATGACCGGAGGTTCAAGCTCTGGGATGTCAATAGGCACCTTTCCATTGATCAAGGGTGGGCTAGCTTCGCCATAGCTCATGGTCTGAAGATTGGGTACTTGCTCACCTTCAAGGTCATGAACGAACTTAGTTTTAGGGTGGTGGGCAGATACGGCGAGCAAACACCACTGCCTTGCCATGATTAAGGAGATAGTCCTCCTTCGTTCGTCTTTGAACCCTGAATTACTGTTCTTAGATAGCAATGTGGTCATGCACCTGGTGATGTATTAGTTTAATGACAATGGTTCTGTTCATGTTTGAGTGCCATTTTTCTGCTTTTGGGTGATGCAGCCTAATGTTCTAATCATATGGTTGTTATTGTGATTATGCAGATGTGTATGACGGTTATGGAAGAGGGTGAAGATGCCCTTTGTGTATGAATGGACTGTATCTGAATTCAATAGTCACACACTGTTTCATATAGTTTGCTTACCTTCTTAGCTGCAATTGGCCTCTACGCCATGGGGGTAGCGGGTTATTGATAAACTTGACTAAAAACATTTTTGAATAGTGATTGATACAAATGCAATGTGAACGCTGGACTTCTTTTACTTGTGTTCTGTGGTATGTCTCCAATGTATCTATAATTTATAAAGTATTCATGCCATGTTTGCAACAATTTTATATGGTTTTGGTATGATTTGATTAGAACTAACCCGGACTGACGCCGTTTTCAGTAGAACTACCATGGTGTTGTTTTTTATGCAGAAATAAAAGTTCTTGGAATGGGCTGAAAATTTACGGTGATTTTTTATGGACCAAAAGAGACCCCCGAAGCACTGGAGCCGGGCCAGGAAGTGGATGGGGGAGCCACAAGCCTGGGGGGCGCGCCCACCCCCCTTAGGGCGCGCCCTCCAAGCTTGTAGGCCCCTCTGGCACCTCCTTGACGTGAGACCAATGCCAAAAACTCCTATAAATACCAAAACCCACGAAAAGAACCCTAGATGAGAAGTTCCACCGCCGCAAGCCTCTGTAGCCACAAAAAACCAATCGAGACCCCGTTCCAGCACCCTACCGGAGGGGGAAATCATCCTCGGAGGCCATCTTCATCATTCCAGCGTCCACCATGATGAGGAGGGAGTAGTTCACCCTCGGGGCTGAGGGTATGTACTAGTAGTTATGTGTTTGATCTCCCTCTCTCGTGTTCTTGATTTGGCACGATCTTGATGTACCGCGATCTTTGTTAATATAGTTGGATCTTATGGTGTTCTCCCCTCTCTACCTTCTTGTGATGAATTGAGTTTTACATTTGAGATTTCGCTATTATCGGATTGAATACTTTTAAGAATTTGAGAACACTTGATGTATGTCTTGCATATGAATACCCGTGGTGACAATGGGGTATCATATTGATTCACTTGATGTATGTTTTGGCACTCAACTCGCAGATTCCCGAGGTGACATTGGGATAATCTATGCATAGGGGTTGATGCATGTTTTCGTCCTTGTTTCTCCGGTGGAAATCTTGGGGCACCCTTTAAGGTTCTTTGTGTTGGATTGAATATTCTGAATCTGAAGTTGTTTGATGCATATCGTATAATTGACCCACGGATACCTGTGGTGACATTGGAGTATCTAGGTGACATTAGGGTTGATTGACGTGTTTTCGTATGGCGTTATTTTAGTATGAACTCTAGGGATGTTTGTGACACTTATAGGGACGGCTCAATAGATTGATCGGAAAGTGTAGGATCGAAAGTATGTCTAGAGGAGGGGGGGTGATTAGACTACTTGACCAAATAAAAATCTAGCCTTTTCCCGATATTAGTTCTTGGCAGATTTTAGCAACTTAAGACAAATCAAGCAATCAACCTACACATGCAATTCTAAGAGTATAGCAGCGGAATGTAAAAGAATTGCATATGAAGGTAAATGGGAGGAGTTTGAGGAGGCAAACGCAATTGGAGACACATATGTTTTTGTCGTGGTTCCGATAGGTGGTGCTATCGTACATCCACGTTGATGGAGACTTCAACCCACGAAGGGTAACGGCTGCGCGAGTCCATGGAGGGCTCCACCCACGAAGGGCCCACGAAGAAGCAACCTTGTCTATCCCACCATGGCCGTCGCCCACGAAGGACTTGCCTCACTAGGGTATATCTTCACGAAGTAGGCGATCTCCTTGCCCTTACAAACTCCTTGGTTCAACTCCACAATCTTGACGGAGGCTCCCAAGTGACACCTAGCCAATCTAGGAGACACCACTCTCCAAGAAGTAATAAATGGTGTGTTGATGATGAACTCCTTGCTCTTGTGCTTCAAATGATAGTCTTCCCAACACTCAACTCTCTCTCACAGGATTTGGATTTGGTGGAAAAAAGATTTGAGTGGAAAGCAACTTGGGGAAGGCTAGAGATCAAGATTTATGTGGTAGGAATGGTATATCTTGATCTCAACACAAGTGCAGGTGGTTCTCTCTCAAAAAATGTATGTTGGAAGTGTAGGCATGTTCTGATGGCTCTCTCCATGAATGAAGAGTGGGTGAAGGGGTATATATAGCCTCCACACAAAATTTAACCGTTACACACAACTTACTAAACTCGGTGGGACCGAATCGTGAAACTTGCTCAGACCGATTTAGTTCATAATGTGACCATTAGGATTTTCGTTGGGACCGACATGTCAACTCGATGGGACCGATATGGTTAGGTTAGGGCATAACGTAATCTCGGTGAGACCGATTACACAAACTCGGTGAGACCGATTTTGGTAATAAGCTAACCAGAGAGTTGGTCAGGCAAACTCGGTGGGACCGATTCACTCATCTCGGTTGGACCAAAACATTACGAAAGGGAAACAGAGAGTTTGCATTGCAATCTCGGTGGTACCGATAGCTCATCTCGGTTTGACCGAAACGTTACGAAAGGAAACAAAGAGATTACAATCCCATCTCGGTGAGACCGAGATCCCTATCAGCGAGACCGATTTGATTAGGTTTGTGGCAGTGGCTATGTCAATATATAAAAATCGGTCTTGTTTCATGATTTTTTGAACCAATTTAAATGTATCCAAAATCAGTCTTGTTTTAAATGTCTTTGCAACAGGAGTTCAAATATATAAAAAGTTTTGAAATTGAAATATTGGTTCAAAGATTATGAGCCATTAAAAATGATACAACAAAAATTAAACGTTGGTCTTTAGTTACGGCAATGTTCAGTGCATGCAACGCCCCTCTCTCCTCTCTCACTCTCTTGCCCGACACAAAAAGCTGTAATTATTGACCCCTCTCTTGTTGTATTGCTCTATATTCTCAAAAAAAAGATTTACTTTTTATATTAAACAATGTCGCACAAATCTTAGTGAGGGTCACCATGATTCGCGTGCGGAACGCTGGCCTGAACGGCACCCTGTCGGGACATTGCCTTCCTGCCCTGGTTGTAGGAGCTCGACCTCCGGGACAACTCCATCACCGGTGAGCTTTCCAACACCGTCTTCCTCGGCTGATGAGGCTGTGGCCCGACAACAACAGGTGAAGCTGTTGGATTCCTTGGTGCCGCGAGCTATGTGAGCACCAGGGGGGCACTGCCCCCTCCCCAATTTGGGGAAAATGGGAAGGAATATTTTTAGAGGTCTTACAAGTGAAATATATATTTGGCCCCATCATATCTTCAAATGTTTTGGTCAACACCCCCAATTTTTTCTCTAGCTTGAGTACTTTACTCAACCGAGACTGTGAAATAGCTGATCGGACCCTGGGCTAGCCCATAATCTGCAATGAGCGTGGGAGGGTCACCACAATCTGCACATGAGACGCCTGCCGCAATGGCACCCTGCTAAGGGACATTCCCTTCTTGGCAAGGTTGAAGGAGGTTGACCTCCGGGACAACTACATTATCGGCAAGCTTCCCAACACCGTCTTCCTCCGGCTAAAGAGGTCACGACTCGACAACAACAACTTACCTCCATGGCCACTGGATTGTTGGGCACCGCACCTTTAGCGAGATTATAGTGATTTTTTCTTCAGTAATTTCAATAATACACATGAATTCAAATATTTTGGTAGTGCACAACATCGTGGTGGTCCTCGGTGTCAACCGTGCCCTAGGCTAGGGTAACGACTCCTCTTCTGGCGTGCAATGCGCACGGGGTGGTCACCGCGATGCGCATGTGGAACACTGGCCTCAACGACACCCTACCAAGGGACATTGTCTTCCTGCTCTCAAGCAAGGCTGTTGGATTCCTTGGTGCCGCGAGCTATGTGAACACGAGGGGGGCACTGCCCCCCTCCCCCCCCCAAATTTGGGGAAAATGTGAAATAGTTTTTTTTGGAGGTCTTACATGTGAAAAAATATGTTTGACCCCCTCATATCTTCAAATGCTTCCGTCAACACCCCCAATTTTTCTCTCTAGCTTGAGTACTTTACTCAACCGAGACGGCAAAATAGCTGATCAGACCCTAGGCTAGCCCATAATCTGCAATGAGCGTGGGAGGGTCACCACAATCTACACATGAGACGCCCGCCGCAACGACACCTTGCTAAGGGACATTCCCTTCTTGGCAAGGTTGAAGGAGGTCGACCTCCGGGACAACTACATTATCGGCAAGCTTCCCAACACCGTCTTCCTCCGGCTAAAGAGGTCACGACTCGACAACAACAACTTACCTCCATGGCCATTGGATTGTTGGGCACCGCACCTTTAGCGAGATTATAGTGATTTTATTCTTCAGTAATTTCAATAATACACATGAATTCAAATATTTTAGTAGTGCACAACATCGTGGTGGTCCTCGGTGTCAACCGTGCCCTAGGCTAGGGTAACGACTCCTCTCCTGGCGTGCAATGCGCACGGGATGGTCACCGCGATGCGCATGTGGAACACTGGCCTCAACGACACCCTACCAAGGGACATTATCTTCCTGCTCTCAAGCAAGGCTGTTGGATTCCTTGGTGCCGCGAGCTATGTGAACACGAGGGGGGCACTGCCCCCCTCCCCCCCCCCCCCCCAAATTTGGGGAAAATGTGAAATAGTTTTTTTGGAGGTCTTACATGTGAAAAAATATGTTTGGCCCCCTCATATCTTCAAATGCTTCCGTCAACACCCCCAATTTTTCTCTCTAGCTTGAGTACTTTACTCAACCGAGACGGCAAAATAGCTGATCGGACCCTAGGCTAGCCCATAATCTGCAATGAGCGTGGGAGGGTCACCACAATCTGCACATGAGACGCCCGCCGCAACAACACCTTGCTAAGGGACATTCCCTTCTTGGCAAGGTTGAAGGAGGACGACCTCCGGGACAACTACATTATCGGCAAGCTTCCGAACACCGTCTTCCTCCGGCTAAAGAGGTCACGACTCGACAACAACAACTTACCTCCATGTCCATTGGATTATTGGGCACCGCACCTTTAGCGAGATTATAGTGATTCTTTTCTTCAGTAATTTCAATAATACACATGAATTCAAGTATTTTAGTAGTGCACAACATCGTGGTGGCCCTCAATGTCAACCGTGCCCTGGGCTGGGGTAACGACTCCTCTCCTGGCGTGCAATGCGCACGGGATGGGCACCGCGGTGCGCATGTGGAACGCTGGCCTCAACGACACCCTACCGAGGGACATTGTCTTCCTGCTCTCAAGCGAGGCTGTTGGATTCCTTGGTGCCGCGAGCTATGTGAACACGAGGGGGGCACTGCCCCCCCCCCCCCCCCCAATTTGGGAAAAATGTGAAATAGTTTTTTTGGAGGTTTTACATGTGAAAAAATATGTTTGGCCCCCTCATATCTTCAAATTTTGCCTTTAACACCACACCCTCCCCGCAGGAAATATTTCTCTAGCTCGAGTACTTTACTCAATCGAGGATGAAAAAATAGATGATTGGACCCTGGGCCCATATTTACTGCATGAACCTTGCTGGACAATATGTACTATTAAATGAGGAGCTCTTTTATAGTACCCCTAATTATATATAAGGCGTCCATTTTGTCAAATCCAATGGATAATCTTAATTGGTACTCCAACCTACTTCCTCCGTCTCATAATATAAGAGTGTTTTTTGATACTATACTAGTGTTTAAAACGTTCTTATATTATGGGACAGAGGGAGTAGTATCAAAGGAGTAGCGACGCCAAAAGTTGTGGAGTACCGTTATCTTAAGGGTAAAATGGTACCACCGGCAATTACCTAGGGTAACTGGTGTAATATTAATTACAAACACAACACGTATCACATCATTTTCTTACTCATTTTTATCAAAAGATCATCACAATATTTAAACCCTAAGTTCATCAGCTGGACCATAGGGACGAGGCCCCGCCGGCGAGACTGCTGCCAGAGACCTGCAATTACTTTCTTCATGATAAGCGATGCAGGGCAAAAGAACGAGATGCAGAGTTGCAGACCTTGAGCACCGGAGAATCAAAACCAATGGGACATGTGACAAGTAGATGCACTTAGGGTCAAATCGTACTAGCAGCAACTAGCAAGCGACTGCAAACATCAATTTAATTTCAACCAATGAGCACCAATTATGGAAGGAGCAAAATCGGCGTGGCGGTAGCGGCTGAGATGATAGTCGTGCGAGAGATGAGGGGATGATCCAGATCAATCGGCGCCTCGGCACCCACCAAGATGTACGCATCAGCGATCTTGCATGTAAACTGAATTTAGGCACAAACTGCGCGGAGAATTATGTTCCGGAGAGAAAGTCAATATTGCCCTTTCGAATCTATGGTGGATATCGATCCGTACTCCCCACCTCCAATTGGGAGTACAAGGCTATCATAAAAAACCTCTAAATAAGAGTTGGTACGTCGTTTCGTTATAGGAATGCTCCATATTTTTTTCCTCATGTCAAAGAAAATACTCATGTACACCGCAAAAAGAAAAAATAGTCGTGTAGAAGTACATGCCAACAAAAGGAGAGTGGTGCGAACCAACCTATGGTTGGATGGTTAGGGACTGTGGTGTTTCCAGCCCACCAGGGTTCAAATCCTGGTGCTCGCATTTATTCCTGGATTTATTTCAGGATTTCCTGTGATGCGCATTCAGTGATAGGAGACGTTCCCGTCGACGACGAGACGCATATGGTGACTTCATAAATCTCAAGATGATATGCCGGCTCAGTCTTTCGGAGGTGCTCATAGGGGTAGGGTGTGCTTGTGTGCGTTCATGGGGATGAGTGTATGCGCGTGTATATGAGTGCTTGTGTCTGTACTGATGTTAAAAAAAAACAAAAGAAGAGTGGTATACACACCCACACCCACACATTAATCCCGGTCGAGCCAGCCCTGGATCCCTGGTACTTATCACAGGCATGCGTGTTGCACTACCAGACGTCCAGCATTGTACGTCCAATGCAACAAGCGCGCTTCATGTCGAAGCCACGGGAGTGGCAGGAGGAGGGACGACGTAGGGAGTGGCGCAGAGCATAAGCGGGTTCTTCCTACGCACGCCGAGCCCCATGGACTCCACCATGTCCACCCCTTCCACGCCGGCGGGCAGCGTCCAGTCGAAGTGGTACATGAGCTGCAGCAGCGTGAGCTCCATGCCGGCGAGCCCGTAGTTGTACCCTGGGCACATCCTCCTCCCGGCCCCGAACGGCGTGAACTCGAAGTGGAGGCCATGGAAGTCGACGGCGCCGTCCTGCTCAAACCGCTCCGGCGAGAACTCCTCGGGGTCCTTCCAGTAGCGCGGGTCCCTGGAGATGGCCCACGCATTCACCACCATCCTGGACTTGGCTGGCACCACGTACCCGCCGATCTCCGTTGTGTCGATGCTCTCCCTCGGTACCAGTAGCGGCGCCGCCGGGTGCAACCGAATCGCCTCCTTCATGGTGAGCTTCAGGTACCTGACGCTATTGCTACGGAGGTCCGTCTCGCTGATGTTGTCCTTCGTGGAACGCTCGTCGGACCTCGTCCTGCAGCTTCTTCATCACCCGCGGGGTGCGCATGATCTCTGACATGGCCCACTCCGTCGACGAGCCGGAGGTCCCCGTGCCGCCGGCGAACATGTCCTGCCATTATATGAAGCCACTTTCATTTAATCTGCTGGTAAGCATGCATGCATGCATACACGTTAATCTGGGACATCATCAAAGTACATACGACTTACCAGTACGACCGCTTTGATGGTGTTGTCCGTGACCGGGAACCCCCAGGGGTTGTCGCCCTTCTGCAGGGAGAGCATGACGTCGACGACGTTCTCATCGACGACGTCCTTGCCGGCAGCGATCCTGTCGGCACGCACCCTCCGCCTCCCCTCGATGATGTCCACGAGTATGTCGTCGAACGTCCTGTGGATCTCCCGCAGCTTCCTCTTCATGCCGGTGGCCTCGCCGAGCACCTCCCGGAGCCGCGGGAAGAGGTCCGGCACGTTGAACCCGCTGGAGAGCCCGACGACGCGCTTGATGGCGTGCTGGAACACCGGCATGTCCGGTCTCACCTCCCCGAACGCGGACCTGGAGATGGTCCGGCTGCTGATGTCGTACACCATCCTGGTGACATCGACCGGCTCGCCGGCCGCGGCGGCGGCGCGGATGAGGTCCACCTGCCGCTGCACCTCCTCCTCGCGTATGAACTGGAACTGGAGCACCCGCTTGGGGCTGAGGATCTCGTGGATGCAGAGCTTGCGGATCTTGCGCCAGTAGTCGCTGGTGGGGGCGAAGATGATGTCGGTCCAGCCGTAGCCGCAGATGTCGCCCACCAGCAGCCGGGGCCGGTTGGCGAAGTTGGGGTCCTGCACCTTGAGCACCTCGCGGGCCAGCTCCCGCGACGTCACCACCACCAGCGGCATCGGCCCGATCTTGAGCATCATGATGGGCCCGTGCACGCCGGCCAGGTCCCGGAGCCTCCGGTGCACCAGCGTGTTCACGAAGTGGTGCACGCTCCCGATGATCGGCAGCGTGCGCGGCCCCGGTGGCCGGCGGCCCGAGGACGGCTTGAAGAAGTAGATCATCGACACGGCCAGGAGGACCAGGAGGATTGCGTTGTACGTCGCGTCCTCCATGGCTACGTACCTTGGAGGAGAGATTGGCCACTCTACGTACCTAGCTAGCTTGCTTACGGATTGGCTCGAGAAGTGATCTACTGACCTAGCTAGCTAGCTAGCGAGCGAGCTTGAAGGCTTACACTGATCTCCCTAGCGTAGATACCGGCTGGTTTTATAGCGGAAGTGAGCAAGTGCGTCCACGGGGACGTACGTGCTTCTCTTCTTTGGTTTCGACGACTCCATTGCAGCCAACGGAAACTTAACCCTAGCATAGCACAACGACAAAGCCGGTGCATGCATGGTGCTACCTTGCAGGCAACAAGATAAGTCACCGGACGCCACACGTGGACGCCGTCGACGGGAACTAGGCGCGTCATTGCTCATTGGCCACAGGCCACGGGAGTTTCTCAGACTTGACGAGACGTGGTATCTCAAACTACCGTTCATCGATCAGCATCACCTTCATCGCTATCGGGAGTTACTACGTCCAAAATCTACCGTGTAAAATTACAGTCAGGTATTGGCCAGTTCCTCCTGCCCACGTCAGCTGACGCCAAAGTGACGGGGTTGCACATGCATCAACCTGCAAAAAATAGTAATATATTTCCCATACTGTGATTCCAGGCGTCCAGCTAGACATGGTATCAAAGAAAATCTTATCTGCCTATGTTGACGTGTGCATAGTTGTGTTGCTTAGATCTTGACAAAGGATAGTTTAGTCCCGGCTTAAAGAGGCTGCTGGCAAGTTCTAGGTCTAGTCTATTTGAATATTTTGTGGTGACGAAGAATCTGTAGCTAGATTATTTTATATATATAAGTGCTCTCTGGCTAGCCAAGTGCATTTTGTATGAATACTTCCTAATGTAAGTTATTTGGTCCCGTATGAACAATACAATACTTTATTTCCCCTGCTAAAAAAATACAAGAGTTTTTCAATTATTAGATGTTTGCTAGTCGTCATAATACAAAGAAAATATTTCCATTTGACTCAATCTAAAAAAAAAATCCTTTGGAGTTGTATGCAAGTCCACTGAAAGTAAACACACAAATAGTGGGACACAACATGAGTGTGCGCAAGGCCATTCGTATGGCTATATGTTTGGTTTGTTTTCAAAATATACCCACCAAAGAAAATGTCAGAGCAAAAAAAAAAAAGGTTCTTGTTCGGATGGTTGCCAAAGATTTGGCTCGCTCATGCCTATTTGTCCTCTCTAGTCCATTTTTTCTCAACATTGGCCAATTCATGGGCAAACAAAAACTTAGCCAAATACTAGTTACTAGGTGAACTTTGGCTCAAACCAAACATGTGTTGTGTAGTTAAGCCATAGACGACTATTATCATAATGTTTAATCATCTGACGACAAAACAAGAGCTCACCATTGAATTTATTTGTAATCTCATTGGATCTTGATGTAGAGTAATGTTTCCTCGTGAGCCAGCAAAATAATAGTACACCATTTTGGCGAAAATTGCTTTTGGAGGCCGAGCACCATCGAGGCCTCCATTTGCAAAATTCAAAATTCCTCAAAATTCATATTTTGATATTTCAAAAAATTCTGAATAAAATAAATATATACATGGAGGCATAATGTACATGTGCGTAAATTTTTTGGACAAAATATGTTGAAATGAGGGCTCTGAAAAAAAAACAAATCCGGGACTTTTCAGCACATGATACTATTCATCCTCAAAGTCGATGGATTTTTTTGTGCAGGTCGCATTCCAAGGTATTTTATCCTGAATTTTTACACACATATGCATTTCATCCTTGTATGCTTGCATATTTTCCAGAATTTTTTTTAAAATGGAAAGTTTAAATTTTGATTTTTTAAAACTTTTGGGCTCCATGGAGCCCGTTCATCAAAACACCATTTGGTTCTTATCTAACTTCATCCATCATCTCCTTTAATCTCGGACTACACTGTAATGTTTTACCATGTATCACAAAAATTAGAGAGGGCACAAATCTCCAAGACAACCCATATGGCTTTCACTTTCAGTGTAATTTCATCAATTTTGGTGCATACTGAAATAATTCCCTTTATGTCAAGATATTTCAACACTTCCGGTAGCACACACAATTTGTTTTTTTTTGTTGGGTGATCTCAATCAAATTCAAGTGGAAATTTCGGTGTTTTGGCCGAACTGAAAATCAAATCACTGGATTTCAGCGATTTCGGCTATGTATGGCTGAAATCCAAAACCATATTCCATGTACACTAGCTAGCATACGTGGCATTGGATTATTGGATTTCTCCTTCCCCATTTGAAACATATGCGTGGCATTGGGCCCGGCCAGGGTGCGGCCTTTCTACACGAGTTTCTCAAACTTGACGAAACATGTTTTTTCTGAAACTACCATTCATTGGTCAACATCACATTCGTTGCTCTCGGAAGTTACTATGTCTAAAAACTAGTACTCCCTCCGTTCTAAAATAAATGACCCAACTTTGTACCCAACTTTCTAGTACAAAGTTGGGTCATCTAAGGAAGTACCTTGTAAAATTACAACTGGATCAGCCAGCTGGCTAACTAGTAGTGATGGTTGTCACTGTCCACGTCAAGCGACCCTAAAGTGACGTGTGCATCAACCTGTAAAACATCACTTATCCTCACGTCCAAGTTCATAGAAAAATATATGTTTTTTTTCGAAAAGGGGGTTTACCCCAGCCTCTGCATCAGAAAGATGCATACGGCTCATATTATTAAAAATAAAGTTCAGCAACAAAGTCGTCAAGTATCGAGGTGCGAAGATAAACAAAAGGCTTGAAAGAGCTCAAACCCAAAGCCACAACCGGCTGGCAAACACAATAGGATCACTACATGTTTATCCTATTACATGACCGCCATCCAAACCGGTTGAAAATATCCCGCGCTACCATCTCCCATCGGGTAGACGCGGTAACCAAACGCTCCCTGGCCTCCGTCGGAGTGAGTAGCGACCACATACGGATGAATGTCGTGGCCTTGAAGATAACCTGCAAAAAGTGAATGTTTGTTGATCTGCTAAATACTAAATCATTTCTGCAGTTCCATACTGCCCAAAGTAAAGCACAAACGCCAACACGAATGTGTCTTGCAGTATCGGAATCAACCTCATCAAGCCATGTTCCAAATAACATGTTGATAGAGGTGGGCTGATTAATATTGAACGCAATATGAATCGACCGCCACAGAATCTTAGCCAACGGACAATCGAGAAAGAGGTGTTTGATGCTTTCGTTATGATCGCAAAAGCTACACCTAGATGAGCCCACCCAGTTGCGTTTTGCCAGGTTATCCTTAGTCAAAATGACTTGTTTATGCACAAACCACATAAACACTTTGATACGTAAGGGAACCTTTACTCTCCAAACGTGAATCGAGAAAGGGACAGCGCTAGAGTTAATGACATCCAGAGACATAGATTTAACCGAGAACACACCGTTCTTAGTAAGTTTCCAATACGGCTGATCTGGTTGCTGGGTCAGCCGGACCTCCATTAAACATCTAACGAGGTGGAGCCAGGCCTCCCAACGATTTCCAACTAGCGTTCTCCGAAAACTAATATTTAGGGGAGTGGATTGCAGAACAGTTGCAACGTAGGCTTCTCTACGTCGCACAATGTTGTACAAAGTAGGATATTGAAGTGCAAGGGGAGTCTCCGCAAGCCATGTATCCTCCCAAAACCTCGTAGTGGCACCATTCCCGATAATAAATTTTGACTTGCTGAAAAAAAATGTTTGACTCTCATCAAACCCTTCCAAAAAGGTGAGTCGGAAGGCCTCACATTTACCTGAGCCAAGGTTTTAGCATAAAGATACTTATTACGCAAAATCTGTTCCCAAGTAGCTTCCGTCTCAGACGACAGTTTAAATAGCCACGTGCTAAGGAGACATATGTTTTTGACTTCCAAATTCTCAATACCTAGACCCCCTTGATCCTTCGGCCTACAGATTATATCCCACTTAGCAAGCCTATACTTTCGTTTGAGCTCGTCATTCTGCCAAAAGAATCGAGATCGGTAGAAACCTAATCTTTTCCTGACTCCCACCAGGACCTGGAAAAAAGATAAGAGAAACATAGGCATACTGGTAAAGACCGAATTAATCAGAATCAATCGTCCTCCGTATGACATGAGCTTTCCTTTTCAACAGCTCAGTTTCTTTTCAAAGCGATCCTCGATGCATTTCCACTCAATGTTAGTCAGCTTACGATGATGAATGGGTATACCTAAGTACGTAAACGGTAAGGATCCCAATTCACATCCGAACAATTGTTTATACGTATCCTGGTCATCCTTTGCTCTTCCAAAGCAAAACAATTCACTCTTGTGGAAGTTAATTTTGAGGCCAGATAATTGTTCAAATAAGCATAACAGCAGCTTCATGTTTCTTGCTTTCGCTAGGTCGTGCTCCATAAAGATGATAGTATCATCAGCATACCGAAGAATGGAAATCCCTCCGTTAACTAGATGTGGGACCAGGCCACCTACCTGCCCTGCATCCTTTACCCGACCTATTAAGATAGTGAGCATATCAGCCACTATGTTAAACAAAATCGGTGACATCGGGTCTCCTTGCCTTAGCCCCTTGTGTGTTTGGAAATAGTGACCTATGTCGTCATTCACTTTAATCCCTACACTCCCTTTTTGCGTAAAGGAATCAATCTGGTTTCTCCATGCCGGATCAAAACCTTTCATACGCAAAGCTTGTTGAAGGAAAGGCCATTTAACTTTATCATATGTTTTTTCAAAATCCACTCTAAAAACTACGCCATCAAGTTTTTTTGAGTGGATTTCATGAAGCGTTTCATGCAAGACAACAACCCCTTCAAGGATGTTTCTATCAGGCATGAACGCAGTCTGGGACGGATGAACCACAGAGTGCGCAATCTGCGTAAGTCTGTTCGTCCCGACCTTGGTGAATATTTTGAAACTCACATTAAGCAGACATATAGGTCTGAACTGCTCAATGCGAACCGCGTCTGTCTTCTTAGGAAGAAGAGTTATCGTTCCAAAATTCAGTTTAAACAACTGAAGCTGCCCCTCAAAAAACTCCTGGAACATGGGCATCAAATCACCCTTAATAAAATGCCAGCACTTTTTGTAAAACTCTGCCGAAAACCCATCCGGTCCTGGAGCCTTATTATTCTCCATTTGTGCAATGGCTTCAAACACCTCTTTCTCGGAGAAAGGAGCAGTCAGGAGCTCATTCTCGGCAGTCTCAAGTTGAGGAACATCCTCAACCCTAGACTCATCTAAGGACACAAAATTCTCTTCCGGGGACCAAACAACTGCTTATAATAATTGGTAATGTAGACCTTCAGATTGTCTTGACCAACTATCGTCCCTTCGTCTTGTTCTAGCTGGAAAATTCTCTTTTTATGATGCTTCCCATTAGCAATCATATGAAAGAATTGAGTATTGTCCTCGCCTTGTACTATCTTGCGAACCTTAGCTCGCAAAGCCCACTTCAATTCCTCCTCGCGAAGAAGCTGTTTAAGTCGCATCTCCGCCTCTATCTTTGTTTTCAACTCACTGGAATCCAAGATAGAAGTTTCAGCTTTAACGTCAAGGTTTTGAATAAGTAGAAGAAGTCTCTCCTTCTCCGCCTTATATATACCATGCGTGTGTTTAGCCCATCCTCAAAGGAACCTTCGGAGATGACGAATCTTGCATTGCCATCGCTCGATAGGCGTCCTTCCTACATTGTGATTCTAGGCGTCGCGCTTGACATAAATAAACTTAATTATCTAAGGTGCGTTGGTGTATGCGTTGTGCTGCTTAGATCTTGACAAAAGATATAGTTAATCCGGGCAAAAGAGTCTGGCAAGTTCTAGTCTATTTGAGTACTATGGTGACGAAGAATATGTAGCTAAACTATTTTAATACTATATAATAAAACGGTATTGAATTTTCGACCAAGTTGACGCTAAGAGGGATCTGATTTTGTCATCGAGATTCATGCAAGTACAGGGGGTTAAGAAGAACTTCGTCGGATGAGTATGAATATCGACTGATAAATAATAATTTGTAGATGAACTAAGAAATACTTACTTTGTTCTGGTTTCTTAGTCCCCCTCATATTTTCATCAAATTTTGATCATTTTTTTTAGTAAAGGCAAAATATAAAGTACACGTCATGAAAAGAAGACCTTAGCCATAAGTACCTCTAGATTCGTCTTCCTCGCACACGTCATGGACGAAGAATATGTAGTAAGAGGCATGTCTTTTGTTTTAGAAAAGGAGGATCATCCTCGACCTCTACATCATTACAATGCACACAGCCATAAGAGACGTGTCATGGGTTGAGTCTGGCCAAGGATCATCACCAGTTGATTAGTGGTCCACAGCTAGCTTTGGTCATATCACGTTTCGGTAATGTCACAATGTTGGTGAAGCACAATTAAGGATGCAAGCGTCCTTGAATAGAAAACATAAACTAGTAACACAGTTTTTACTGTATTTTTGCTTCGTAAACGATGACGGACAAATGGACATCGTCCACTTGCATCCTCGAGCACAATGCGCATGCGCTGGGCTTGTGTTGATCGGGGCCGGGGCCCTGATTTTCTCCGCATATACCGCCATGACAATACCAGTACTAGTAGTATTTAGAATAAAATTCACAGGGTGATAAAGACAGCGGCCTTATCATCGGACCGGTGAACCCAAAGGCCGAAGCAAGTCACTAGATTGAAAAATGTTCGTGGATCTTTAGAAGCTTTATGAATTCAAAAAATCCATTCAAGTTAAAAAGTTCATGAAATTTGAAAAAAAACACGAGTTAGGAAAAAGTTCGCAAATTCAGATAAAAAGTTCATGGATTTCGAAGAAGTCCACATATTTGAAAAAAAGTTTGAATATTTGAAAACCATTCTTGAATTCATAATACTTCAGGAATTTGAAAAAAAAATCACAAAAAAATAATAATGCTTTCAATGAAAGAAGAAAAAAGGAAAAAGAAACATAAAAAGGAAACCAACCAAAAACCAACCAAAATGATTGATATAAAAGAATTGTTTTTGCACATGCTATGCGGATGAAATGATGATACCATGCCAAGTTTCAACCTTTTCAGAGTTCATTTTGTAGTGTTTTTCAATTTCACGGTCATTTAACTCTCAAAACAAATCAGTAAATGCATCAAAAATAGCAAATTATGTCAGAAAGAGTTGAAAGTTGATGACGTGGATTTGAATTGTGCATCTGAACGCAAAAAAAAATTGGGAGTTGTAATAATTTATTAAAATTGTGTAAACATGTAAAAATATACATAAAAATACATTGATTAGTACCGCCTTTCAGCAAAAACACGCTACTGCTACAAAGAAATACATCAAAAATACATTGATCATCAATGATCTTTTTGTGTACAATCTGAATTGTCAATATGAGTCATCACCGGGTTAAAAATCGAAGAAGACTCGTATTGTGGCCACAAATCTACAGATAGAGTTCAATGAAGACCAAGTGGTTGTGATAGTTTGAGAAGTAACATATTTAAGGTGGTAAAAACTCTGTTAGCGGAGCGAGGTGGGACTAAAAACCGCTGCAGAATGAATCAACTAGAAACCTCTAGTACCGGTTTGTGGCATGAACCGGTACTAAAGGTGCTGGTGGGGCCCCAGTCTGACCACAGCCTACAACAGCCTCTTTAGTACCGGTTCGTGGCACGAACCGGTACTAAAGGTTTGCCACGAACCGGTACTAATGATCTCCGCCCCCCTAGCCGTTGGGACCGGCACTAATGATCATATTAGTGCTGTTTTGTTACAAACCGGGACTAATGTGCTTCACATAAGGCCCTTTTTCTACTAGTGGAAATACCTGAAAAGGACTAAGGATATGTTTCTCGTTTATGGAGGTGAAAAGGAGCTCGTCGCAAATGGTTACGTCGATGCAAGCTTTGACACTAATCCGGATGACTCTAAGTCGCAAACCGGATACGTATTTTTATTGAATGGAGGAGTCGTCAGTTAGTGCAGTTCCAAGCAGAGTGTCGTGGCGGGATCTACGTGTGAAGCGGAGTACATTGCTGCTTCAGAAGCAGCGAATGAAGGAGTTTGGATGAAGGAGTTCATATCCGATCTAGGTGTCATATCTAGTGCATCGGGTCCAATGAAAATCTTTTGTGACAATACTGGTGCAATTGCCTTGGCAAAGGAATCCAGATTTCACAAGAGAACCAAGCACATCAAGAGACACTTCAATTCTATTCGTCATCAAGTGTCGGAAGGGGACATAGAAATTTGCAAGATACACATGGATCTGAATATTGCAGACCCGTGACTAAGCCTCTCTCACGAGCAAAACATGATCAACGCCAAAGCTCCGTGTTAGAATCATTACTATATAATCTAGATTATTGACTCTAGTGCAAGTGGGAGACTGAAGGAAATATGCCCTAGAGGCAATAATAAAGTTATTATTTATTTCCTTAATTCATGATAAATGTTTATTATTCATGCTAGAATTGTATTAACCGGAAACTTAGTACATGTGTGAATACATAGACAAAACATATAGTCCCTAGTATGCCTCTACTTGACTAGCTCGTTAATCAAAGATGGTTAAGTTTTCTAACCATAGACATGTGTTGTCATTTGACGAACGGGATCACATCATTAGGAGAATGATGTGATGGACATGACCCATCCGTTAGCTTAGCATTATGATCGTGTTAGTTTCATTGTTACTGCTTTCTTCATGACTTATACAAGTTCCTCAGACTATGAGATTAAGCAACTCCCGAATACCGGAGGAACACTTTGTGTGCTACCAAACGTCAGAACGTACATGGGTGGTTATAAAGGTGCTCTACAGGTGTCTCCAAAGGTGTTTGTTCGGTTGGCATAGATCGAGATTAGGATTTGTCACTCCGTGTTCCGGAGAGGTATCTCTGGGCCCTCTCGGTAATACTCATCACTATAAGCCTTGCAAGCATTGTGACTAATGAGTTAGTTGCGGGATGAAGTATTATGGAACGAGTAAAGAGACTTGCCGGTAACGAGATTGAACTAGGTATTGAGATACCGACGATCGAATCTCTGGCAAGTAACATACCGATGACAAAGGAAACAACGTATGTTGTTATGCGGTTTGACCGATAAAGATCGTCGTAGAATATGTAGTAAGCAATATGAGCATCCAGGTTCCGCTATTGGTTATTGACCGAAGACTTGTCTCGGCCATGTCTACATAGTTCTCGAACCCGTAGGGTCCGCACGCTTAACGTTCGATGACGATTGGTATTATGAGTTTATGTGTTTTGATGTACCAAAGGTAGTTCGGAGCCCCGGATGTGATCACGGACATGACGAGGAGTCTCGAAATGGTCGAGACATGAAGATTGATATATTGGACGACTATGTTTGGACATCAGAATGGTTCCGGATGAGTTCGGGCATTTTACCAGAGTACCGGGGTTACCGGAACCCTCCCGGGAAGTATATGGGCCTTATTGGGCCATAGTGGTAGAGAGGAGGAGGCGGCCAGGTGGAGGGCGCCCCCCAAGCCTAATCCGAATTGGGTGCCCCCCCCGCCCCCTTCCTTCCTCCCTCACTCCCCCTTCCTTCTCTCCTATTCCAACTAGGGAAGGGGGGGGGGGAATCCTACTCCCGGTGGGAGTAGGACTCCTCCAGGGCGCGCCATAGAGGGCCGGCCCTCCCCCCTCCTCCACTCCTTTATATACGGGGGAGGGGGCACCCCATAGACACACAAGTTGACATTGTTTAGCCGTGTGCGGTGCCCCCCTCCACAGTTACACACCTCGGTCATATCATCGTAGTGCTTAGGTGAAGCTCTGCGCCGGTAACTTTATCACCACCGTCACCACGCCGTCGTGCTGACGAAACTCTCCCTCGGCCTCAACTGGATCAAGAGTACGAGGGACGTCCCCGAGCTGAACGTGTGCTGATCGCGGAGGTGCCGTATGTTCGGTGCTAAGATCGGTCGGATCGTGAAAACGTACGACTACATCAACCGCGTTGTCATAACGCTTCCGCTTTCGGTCTACGAGGGTACGTGAACACACTCTCCCCTCTCGTTGCTATGCATCACATAGATAGGTCTTGCGTGATCGTAGGATTTTTTTTTTGAAATTACCGCGTTCCCCAACAGTCACGGCTTCAGCGGGTGTGTTGGCCATGGCAGCGGTGTGGGGTTGCGAGAGTTTTGGGAGATGAAAGGGTGGTGTGGACATGGTGTGCCACTGGTGGACGGGCCATGGAAGGACAAGAGGAGAACAACACGTGCTTCCACTGCATGTCCGCACAGATACAAACCCGATCCAAATTTGCACTGAAAATGGGTTCAATTGTGACACCAAAACGAACGTCCATCCATTTGCGTCACTGTGTTGGGCCGTCGTTTTCGTTCACAGGAACAGAAACGAACACGGCGAATGAAATACGTTTTTTTAGGCAAGGATGAAATAGCTCCGGTTTACAGGGAGGTGATATGTCACGCTTAGAGCGAGACAACGGTCCGTCTCCCGTCTAGCGTTCCTAAAATGGCCGGCCCAATTAGGTTCTTCCTCGTGCCATTGGTTTTTTTCTGTTTTTTTTCATGTTTTTGTTTCCGTTTTTAATTTCTTTTTTACTTTCATTCATACTTCCAAATATTCTAAATAAATATAGTATAAAAAAGATACATAAAACATTTGAAAATAATAATTTAACCAAGTATTTGAATAATGTTAAATGTGTATAGATAAATTATTTCTCATGTATACGGAAAATGCATTTATAAAAGTCAATCCAAGCATTTTTAAAAATTAAACCAGTATTTAAAAAATCGTAATAAACAATTTAATAAAAGTTAAATGTGTATAGGAAAAATGTTGACCATGTATTATAAAATGTTAATATGTTAAACAAGTATCTAAAAAATGTTAATCCGGCATTTGAAAAATATATAGTGTGTATATAAAAAATGTTGACCATTTATTAAAAGATGATGAAAAAATTGATCATGTGTTTAGAAAATGTTAATAAAGCATTTAAAAAAAATGTTGAACAAGTATTTGAAAATGTTAATCAAGCATTTGAAAATGTGAAATATGTATTAAAAAATGTTGATCATGTATTAGAAAATGTTCATCTTGTATTTGAAAAATGTTAATTAAGCATTTCCAAAATGTTAATGTATATAGAAGAAAATGTTGACATTGATATACTAGTAAGTTTACACGTGCCTTGCACGTGAGAGTAAGTGCGACCGAATATCGATTTGCCATGTAATAATAGGCAAACATATATATTTGGAGTCACGTATGACGAAGTACACGATATAGGTTTAAGTCGGAACGCTCATTCCATTAAAGATCAAATTATGTCTATGGAATATTCGACGATTGTGTGGTATATACTACACAAAACAAATGTTAAATATATAAGAATAGCTAAATACTCAATCTGCAAAGACAAATTGAACTTTAGGGAGATGTTGCCGCAGATTTGAAACAAAACAAACAAAGAATCATATAGTAGAAACACATGTCAATTATCTTGTAAGAAATAAAATTGGGAGAAGAGTCTAGAATAAATGAGAAGTGGTTTCATTTTGTTCATATTATGCAACGTAAATCATATAAAAAAATGAGCGGCAATTATCTTAATAGAAAAATGTTGGAGAATTGAAGTATGAAAGAATCTAGAACAAATGAGAAGTGTCTTTGTTTTGAGGTTTGTGCATATTATGATTGTGTCTAAGCTCAAGTATAATCTTCTGGATATTACATGTGGCAAAATCTGATGTAGTGAAGAGAATATCTAACGGCCAAGACTACTCGGATTTGCCACCTTTCAGCCGTTAGATGGATTTCATTCAATGGCCGATAGTCAAAGTTATTCACACATTATATAGTGATATAGAAAAAATAATATTAATCTTGTATCTGAAAGATGTTAATTAAGCATTTGAAAAATATTGAAATGTGTATAGAAAATATGCTGACCATGTATTAAAAATGTTAATCTTGTATTATAAAAAAGCTAATGAAGCATTTGGAAGATATTAAAATTATATATAGAAAAAATGTTAGACTTGTACTTGAAAAAAGTTAATCAGACATTTAAAAAAAGTTTAAAATGTGTATGAAAAAAAGTTGACTGCGTACTAAAAAACGTTAAGCTTATATTTCGAAAATGTTCAACTTGTATTAGAAAAATGTCCTTAATATATACAAAAATGTAGAATGAAAAGTAAAATAATAAAACAAAAACAAAAAAATTCAATGACAGCCAAAAAATAAAACCAAAGAAAGAAGTGCAAATAAATTAAAAACAATGAAATCTGATAAAGAAATCGATGAAAATCAACCAAAAATTAAAAAAAACAAGAACCTAATAAATACAAAAAATGAAAGAAAACAAAAAAAATTGAAAAAACAAACGAAACCAATTAAAAGAATGGAAACAATGAAAATTCAACAAAGAAACAAAGAAAAACCAATGAAAATTGAGAAAGATACAAACAAAAAAACAAAGAAAATAAAAAAAATCTATGAAAACCGAAAGAGAAACAAAGAAAAATAGAGAAACCAGGAAGAAACAAAGAAAACCTTGAAGAAATGAAAACAAAAGACAGCAGAAACTTCTGAGGAAACAAAGAAAAATCGTAAAAAGAAAAAAACTGTGAACCATCAAATGAGGCGCAACAGGTGCACTCGACCGCCTAGCCCCAAAAAAGAACAGATGGGCTGGCTCAACAACTACGCCGCAAGGGAAAAATGTTCAGGGAGACAGAAGAAACTCTAGCATAATTAGACTCGGGAAGCAACGAATCAAGGAGTACTTCTTTAGGAGCCCCCGCAAGGGTCATTTGGTGTGGACTAGGAGCGTGCCACTTGACGCGCTCTTAGCTGTCACCATATGTCGTGATCTGGGTGCTCTTTCCGGATTTTGTTTTTAGTTTTACTTTTTTATACGCATTTTCCGCTTTTAGATGTATTTTTAAGATTTTTATGGCTTTTCGGTTTTCCATTGGTTTTTCTTGATTAGGACAAAAAAATCAACTTTTTTGGGTGAAAAAATGCGTTTTTTTGGTTTCACGACAGGCACAGATTTACTTCTCATGAAAGCATGGATTTGCTTCCCCGAGAGTCGCGTTTTCTTTCTTCTTTTGTTTTGTGAGAGACACAGATTTATTTCTCGAGGATGCACGGATTTGTTTCCGTGAGAGGCGGTCATGCCTCTTGAAAAGGAAAAAAACACGTTTTTCTCTTTCTTTCGTTTTGTGAGACGCGCGGATTTATTTCTCGTGGAGACACGGATTTGCTTCTGCGAGAGGCATGCTCATGCTTCTCGGAAAAGGAAAAATGTGTTCGTTTTGTTCCACAAGAGGTACGGATTTACTTATCATGTGGGCAAGATTTGCTTCCGCGGGAGGAATGGCCGTGCCTTATAAAAGAGGAAAAATACGTGTCTTTTTGGAAAGGAAAAAGAAGTGCTCCCGGTCTGGGTTATTTCATCCGATTTTTTCGTAAAAGAAAAAAATCATAGAAACTTATCAATATGGGATCTAGTTTTGAAGGTCTAGATGTGAGAAATCCAACGTGTGAAAAAGGTTCAAGATTTAGACGCACAGTTTAAGAGATAAAATATTTTAAATAAATAGATCTACGAAAAAAGGGAAAAACTCACAGATTGCGACAAATGACGTACATGCAGCGCGTCATTTGCCACAACCTGGTAAAGTGAAAGTGATCTTTGGAAGGAATGCTCCTTGGAGTCGTCGCGCGGTTCGCGTATCAACGTCCGCGCCAACGCCAAACATGTCTGTGGCCCAATTTTGCTTGCTGGTTGCTCGGTCGCCTCGCTGCTCGTTTTCTTTTTCTTATTGCCTCATTGCTCATTTGTGACATATAAAACAATTAGTGGTTTGAGAAAAAACCATCTTTCATTTTTTATAGATAAACAAATTATACATTACAAAATGTTCCCGAATTTGAAAAGGTTTGTCAAATAAAAAATGGTTGTGAATTTGATTTTTTATAAATTAAAAAATGTTCAAAAACTTAAAAATACATAGATTTGAAAAAAATGTTTCAGAATTGAAAAAATGGTCATGGGTTTTATAAACTTTATGAATTCGAGAAAATCCCATGATTTCAAAAATGTTCATTCAACTTAAAAAAGTTCTCAGATTATAAAAGATTTAGAAAAAAGTTCATGGATTCAGAAGAAAATTTGATGGATTTGAAAAGGTCCAAAAATTTGAATTTTTTTTTATATATTTGAAAAAATCTTTGTGGATTTGAAAAAAAGAGTTCATAATGCAATACTTGTTCTCAACTTTTAAAAAAATCGCATATCTAGATGGAGTTCATGTTTTTATTGAAATAAGAAAGGAGGAAAAGGGAAAAAGAAACATAACCAGAAAAAGGAAACAAAAAAAGCCAAAACCGACTTAAAAGGGCTGACACATAAATAAATACCTGGCTCAGAAGCTTCCAGAAGTCTCTCAAAACCTTTTCGTACAAACAATTGATTTGGACATGTTACTTTCATCTTACACTTCCGATCATATATCTAGTTTGTGTAGTACCTTTATTAGTCCGATCATCACGTTTATTATGTTCATCATGATTTATCTATCATAATTTTGGATTAAATTATATGAGAAATTGGCAATATATTTCAGCTATCCAGAACTTGATTATAGAGAAATTTCTTTGATTGCTTTTGCTGCGATCCTTAAACCTCGGGCGTTCAAGGGTGTGAATTACAAGAGATGACATGCGAGGATAGTTCTTTGGCTAACCACCATAAACTACTTTCATGCCTCCGAGGGCAAGCCAAGGGAACACTTACTGTGAACAACATCAAGCTTTCTAGGCTATTGACACCCCTCTTCATAGGTGATGTTCTTGGTGATAATATTATCAACCTTTTCATGAGCATTCTTGTTGGCAAGGATACATGAGATGTACTCGAGGCCAAGTTTGGGGTCTTGGAAGCAGGAAGCAAGTTGTATGTCATGAAATATCATGACTATAATATGAGTGAGTTCGTTCTGTAGTTGAGCAAGCTCATGAGATACAATCACTTGCCGAGAAACTTGAGTACTTTTAGTGTGTGTTACGAACAAGTTTATTGCCGAAGGCATTATTGCCATGCTTCCTCTCTCATGGAGAAACTTTTGCCACTTCTATGAAACACAAGATGCAGGGGGTTTCTGTTATGAATCCCATTGGTACTCTTGATATGGAAGAAAAGGCGAGGGCAAAAGAAATGTTTGCTCAAGTCCATGAGGAAAATTCTATTGTCAATCCAGTGCACAAGAATAGTTTCCAATCAAACACAAGTATGAGGGCAAAGAGATGTTTGAAGACAGGAACACGACCTCACAGACTACCAACTTTAAGAAGAAGGGGAATGAGAAGAGAAACGGAGCATGCCATGTCCGTGGTGATCCCTAGTGCTAGGCTTTAGACTGCAAGTTGACACGTGTTAGCATGGGAAGAAATGCAAGACCTCTATTTTTGTTATATGTGATACTTAGATGAAGGATGTCGGGTCAACAGAACTATATTTGCGCTGATGGGAAACATGTCCCACCTTCTGTTCATGGTGTTGGTATTGCCGATTTGAAGTTTACTTCGGGAAAGACCGTGCGGCTCAAGAACATGCACCATGTTCTTACAATTAATAATATTATTACCAGTGGCTCTCTTTTATGCACAGATGGCTACAAATTATTTTTTGAGTCCAATAACGTTGTAGTGTCTAAGTGTATAAAATTTCTTGGTAAAGGCTATGAATGTGATGAGTTGTTTCGGCTATATTCATTATACTTCTGTAATTGTGAAAACTTGTTTCGGCTATATTCATTGTACTTCTGCACTAAAATTATTAATCGTGTTTGCAATGAAAGTGAATGAGATTCATATTAACTGAAACCTATGATTGAAGCAGAGAACTGACTTGATCGAATGATAGAAAGGGCCAGGTCAGACCATATCTAATGAATTCAATTTATATGAGGAAGATGGTATAATCCAATATCCATGAGAGGAAGCCTTCCTGCACACGCGTACTAATCAAAGTTACTCGGTTGCACATATAAAGAATACAAGGACTAATTTCAATGGTTAGATTTGCCGTAATGGTCATACACACGGAGAAAAATTTCCAATTTGAGTTGGTATTTTTTTTTGGAAATGCATGCAAGTCCGAAGCAAATCCTATCGATTTCAGTCCTACGAATCAAACATACTCATAAAAGATTACATAATACTCCTACAAAATAATGCTACTACGTGATGTCTTCAACTACAGCTAGCTTTTTCACCATGCCGTTGGACGAACCTGTGGTGCAGCGTTTTAAAGGTGCTGTGTCCTGGGTTACCCGATCGATCAGTACTCATCATGATCGATTACATGGTGGCCCACAGCTTTGGTCACCTCGGCCGCTTGTGTGGGCTCGCCAGTCGCCCCGGGTTGCCATCAGCCTGCAGGCGCTTCTGTTTCTGTGTCCTACGCTCCTGCTAGCTACTACCTCATTGTGTGCCTCAGTTATGGTACTTGGAGGGAGATGACATGGACGCAAAGCTGGAGGAGGATCTCTCTCCATTTTCATCCTGATGCCTTTGGCGTCTCATGCGTCCTCCTCTGCACCCAGGCTACCTTTAGACCTGTCACCGTCCACCTCACCACCTTTGGCATTAGGCCTTCCTCTAGCCCTAGGCTAGGGCCGTCGTGACCACACCATCGTTTCGTTGCCAACGGCATCACCACCCCGCCGATCATCTCTCCCGTCCTGCTAACTCGCTTCTCCTTGGTTGGCTCACAAGACATGCACGACCTCCTCTCCTTCTCCTCGGTTGGCTGCAACGTTTGAGCGCACGCCATTCGTAACTCGTAATGTGCGGCGTGCGTCCCAAACGTTCGCGCTCTAGATTTTTGTGCGGTGGCAATATGTACAACGGAGGCCATTCCTGTGAGCAACCAAAAAAAATGACATTGACTAATTTAAAGAAAAATGACATTGACTTGTACTCCCTCCGTTCGGAATTACTTGTCGTGAAAATGGATGTATCTAGACATATTTTAGTTCTAGATACATCCATTTCCGAGACAAGTAATTCCGAACAGAGGGAGTAGTACATAGCAAAACGCTACCACTTTTGTGGCAAGCGTGAGCGATAACTACCACATTTACGTTGCCTAACAAAACATTAACGGTTTTGCGTTAATTTATCGCTTGCAAAAAACGTCTTATATCATGAGGCGGAGGGAGTACGTACGACTTCCACTTAATTGCCCGCTCGGCCGTCTTAAATATGATTATGACAAGGCGGACTCACCTGTCAGTGCCATGTGGCCATATGGGGAGTCGACGACCACCAAACGACCGTTAGGGCACACGTCGGTCACCGGCTCGGCCGGACCAAGTCGCTCCTTATTAGACTTAGGTTTGGTTTAGGGGAACGGCTCAACCCTCTGGGGGTGGCCTTGCACATATACTTATAAGATATTACATATGTACAAATACAAGGTATATGCCAGAAGCTACACCTAGTAAAAATATAACGCCTAACACCCTCCCACAATCTCAACTGTGTCGTGCAAGTTGAGATTGCGCCGGCAAGCCTCAAACAAGGCTGATGGCAACGGTTTTGTGAAGATGTCTGCAAGTTGATTTTAGAAGAGATAAACTTGATCTGAAGTAGTTTCTGTGCAATATGTTCCCTGAGAAAATGATAATCAACTTCGATGTGCTTTGTTCGTGCATGAAATACCGGATTATAAGAAAGGTATGTAACACCAATGTTATCACAGCAAAGAATTGGTGGTTGTCGCTGAGAGACCCCCAACTCACGAAGCAATGATTGTACCCCCAAATAAATTTTGTGGTCGCATTGGCTACAACTTTGTACTTAGCCTCAATACTACGAGACACCATGGCTGTTTTCGAGCACTCTTGACGATCAAGTTAGGACCAAAGAACACAAATATCCCCCTGTAGATCACTGTTCATCAGGATTGCATGTCCAGTCAGCATCCAAAAAAGCACAAAGAACACCAGAGGGACCAAGCAAAAGGTGCAAGCCATAAGGGACCATTAGACTAACATAGCAGAGAATGCGCTTGATAGCAGGCCATTGTGAATCATGAAGGGAGTGAAGGTACTGACAAATGTGATTAACCGCAAAGTAAATGTTGGTCTGATGAAACCTGTTGGGAAATGCAGTAGAAAAAAAACGTCCTATGATCAACCAGGAACACTATTAAGATGCAATGACAGTTTAGATCGGATAATGTGCGTGTGGGGGGTGGGCAACAATGGAGGTGGTGTTGCTTCGGCTAATGGTAGTGGTGTTGATGCTCGAGCCAATGATGATGGTGCCCGTGAAGATGGTGCCCATTCTTCAATGATTGTTGATGAAGATGATGCCCGTGATGCTATAGCCGATGGTGGTGGCGGCGATCTTTGCAAGAATAATGTTGTCTGATTTGATCATGGCCGGTTGTGCTTGATCATGTTGTATTTTGTCTGATTACGCATTCGTAGGGACAAACTTGCTACCTCTTGATATTGCGCATGATTTTGGGGGTGAACCATTGATGCATACTTATTTTCTATGAGTTTTGTGCATTTGCATAAATTCTAGATCATGTAAATATTTGCCCGCAAATTTTTTTGGGTACCGAAAAGGCTCCGACGTGGAACAAATCATGTAAACTCGTATCGCAAAAAACGGTATGATAGGATCTGTTCCGACGGAGCCCTCGCAGGACCGCAATTTTTTTCTACCGACGGCTCATGTAACGAATTTGCGGGGCGGGCGGATAGCTCATTTGCTAAAATTGCTCTTATAAATGATTTTATAGCCCTTTCTGTGTAATCTTTTAATGCCAAAAAAATCGTTTAGGGTTGAATTAACCCTGGCTAGGCCATCCGGATACCAATCCTTTAAAAAGTATAGTTATTCCCGTCAAACCCATCCCCACCAGCCCAAATCTAGACAGAAAAACTCGCCCTCCTCCACTGCCGATGCTCTGCTTCTCCTTCCTCCACTGCCCATGCTCTGCTTCTCCTTGAGTGCCGATGCTCTGCTTCTCCTTCACCGCCATTGCTCGGCCCTCGCTCCTCCTTCTCTGCCGCGACCAAGGCTCGATCTTCTCATGCAAATCCTCAGGATGAAGGTCCTCTTCTTCTTTCTGCTCCTCCTCGCGGCTGGACACCGATGTGCGGCCGTGGCCAGTTCAGAGGATGCGGCATACATGCATCTTCTGGCGGCGGCGACGGGGGCTGACGGCACGCTCGGCTGGAAGGCCGGGACCGACCCTTGCGACGGCGGATGGGCGGGGGTCCGGTGCGAGCTCGGCAGGGTGACCGGCATTTCCGTGAGAGCCAAAGGGCTCGCCGGCTCGGTGCCCGACGCGGCCAATGGCTCCCTCTCGGCCCTCGAAGATCTCGACCTCGGCAACAACAAGGTCTCCGGCCGCCTTCCAATCTTGCTGCTGCCTCAGCTGACATACCTTTGGCTTGACGGCAACCTCTTCACGAGCATGCCGGAGACATTCTTCAGCGGCATGCCGCTTCTTCAGGTGTTCAACCTGACCGACAACCCCATCGCTGATCTCCGTTCGCTGAGGTCGCTCCACGTCCTCGAAGCTAGCAACGCGGGCATCGTCGGCTCATTGGATGTCATTTTCACCAACACCACCGCCGGCTTCCCCTTCCCATCACTGGACGCCGTTTGCTTCGCCGGCAATTGAATGGTCAGAACACCGCCGGACATGAGAGGCGGCGTGATCACAAAGCTTGACCTCAGCAAAAAACTATTCAGCGGGCCGATAAGCTTCATCTCCGGCGTTGCGTCATCAATTCAACACCTCAAGCTCAGCCACAATGAGTTCTCCGGCGAGCTGCCCGACTTCACCGACTTCGCGTGGCTGGGCCTCCTCTCCTTGGACCACAACAAAATCACCGGCGTGGTTCCTGCATCGCTTCCCCAGCTCTCGAGGATCACCGCCATCAACCTGGCTGGAAACCTGCTGCAGGGGCCGCTGCCGGAGTTCGGCAAGTATGTGGTCACCGACCTTGCGGAAGCGGCGGCCGGAGGAAGTTTCTGCCGCCTCGACCGGGGACCGTGCGATCCGGAGGTGACGGCTCTTCTATCCATCGCTGGCGCGCTGGGCTTCCCGCTGATCATCGCCCGGAGCTGGCTGAGGAACGACGCGTGCGCCGGCTGGATTGGAGTGCACTGCGACAGCCAACGCAGAGTCACCGGTATCAACCTGTCCCGGCTCGGGCTCAACGGCAGCTTGAGCTCGGCGTTCGGCTCACTGCTTTGGCTTCAAGTGATCAGCATGTCAGGCAATAACCTCCGAGGAGAGATCCCGGAGTCGGTGGCGCGGCTGCCGTCTCTGCGCGTTCTCGATGTTGCCGACAACGAGCTCGAAGGCACGGTGCCAACGTTGAGCAGCAGTGTTGCCATGTGGGCTGAAGGCAACCCCGAGCTGAAGCTCTCCGGCAGCTCCGTCTCCACGCCGAGCATCTCCGGCGTCTTCGTCTCTACTATGGTAGCTCTACTTGCATCGTTCGCCGTCTTCCTTGTCTAGCACGCCTGTTCTTTCATGGATGTTCATCCAGACCAATGTAGCTCTACTGTCGTGACTCTGCTCGGAACATTTGGTGTCTAGCAGGCCTGTTCTTTCATGGATGTTCATCCAGACCAATGTAGCTCTACTGTCGTGACTCTGCTCGGAACATTTGGTGTCTAGCAGGCCTGTTCTTTCATGGATGTTCATCCAGACCAATGTAGCTCTACTGTCGTGACTCTGCTCGGAACATTTGGTGTTTCAGGCATTGAACATCTGCCGAGTCTCATCACCAGTTATATTCTGATTTTCATGGAGCTAGGATATTTGAAAGTAACCATCATATTGGTCAAGCTAGTTTAATGCCCAGCATCGCCTTAAACTTGCTTTCCAATGCACTTTGATTTCGCCTGTCTCAACTAAAAGCAGACCCATGCACTTCTTCTCCTTTCAGTTTTTCCTCGCTCTCTTGGATTTGTCTCACTTGACAACCCATTGGTCCCGAGTTTTGCCCCGCGGAGCAAGCAAATAGGAAGATCAGAGGAAAATGATTGCAATGCCTGTTAAATGAAGGGATTATGCATATGTTTAGTAATGAGTGGAATAAGACAACTTTGCGCGGATAGTATCGCTTTTTTTCACACAAAAATCGACCCAGTTTGCTCCATGAACATGCATTCATGCTTCCAGAAATGTGCGCATGAAAATACTATAGAAAGCTAGCATGCTCGAATAGATGCTGAGAGCCATTCTAAATTTTACACAGCACCGTGCAGATTTTTCGGAAAGAAAATACAGTAGACATAAGAACACAATTTTCTCACCAATTCCTGCAGCAATAAAGTGAGACCAATGACCTCTTAGATTAGGATTAGCGTGCTCCATCCATGTCTTAGTTGATTCAAGATATGTTGCACCTGTAGCAAATGAACCAGTAGCACCTGGACTAATTCCTCTGTAAAAACCACTGCAGATAGGTCAACAGAACAGGACATCAAATATAGAAGGTCAGGAATGCCAAGTTTATCAAGATTACTGCTAATGCTGTGAACAAGTTCAATCAGTTGGCCATTCTTAACATCAGCAAAGGCTCAGGCAGTATGAATTTCCCTTGATTCTGACAAAACCTGATACTAAAGTGTTTCAGGTTTCTAATATTTTATAAATACAAAGCAGAGAGGGGCCAAACTGTTCTGACCATCTGAAAAACATTCTTCTGAATGTGTTCAGGACAAGTCAAGAAAGATAAGGGAATCCATGTGTCAAAGACCATTCAATAAAACAGCAAATCCTACTACAGTTCAGGCCAATGTGAAGTGAACAAAATTTTTTAGGAAACGATTTCACACTTTTAGCCCCTGTCATTATAGCTTGACTCTGAAGCTTTGTATTCTGGGAGTCAATTGGATGCATCATGCCTTATCCAAACGCGTCTGCAATTGCTCCCCATACAAATTACTTCCATAATGCAGAATAAAATTTATTTCAGTAACCGCGTAGTGCACTTTTTTTTGGAACTTTATGTTGCCCAGTTGCTGTAAACTCTTACAAATTATCACATAGTCTACTGTTGAAGTGCAGCTAGATTTTGGTGAATATGAACCATCATAAAAATCTGTAGTAGCTACTATAGTGAAAAAATACAACCAATCTTCTTTGCACTCTTATATATGTTAGCAAGCCCTTTTATTCTACTTAAAGTCAAAACTGAGCACATCATCAAGTTGTGTATTTTTATTTTTTTCAAGTACCTGCACAAAGAGACACACAGGGAAAATATGGCTTGAGAGCAACAAAAGATCAAATGAAGCCCTTGTCCATGTCCAGAACTAGTTATATTGAATTTTGATGCTTCACCTAGGCGTTTACTGCATGAAGAAAAATAATCATGAAGGGTAGCTGCCAAGAATTTTAGATGAAAAATTCATACTTTTTAACAAATTCATAACCAGTTTTCTGCTGCACGACATCATATAAAAACTAAGAATAAAGAAAATGAAATGCTTAGAAAATTTCATACAGCAAACTGATCTTCTCTGCACTGGATATATGCATTCCAGGCTCAGATATACTGCCACCACGCAAAAATCAGGGCAAAACAAACTAATTCACCAACAAATTTGGTCAAACTTGGTATAGTCGGGGTCATCCTACTTCCCAGATTAAGGTACAACTGAGCTTTGTACAAAGAACGTGCATACACTTCTCTTTCACAGTAACTTGTTCTGCATAGGCATGAAGGAGCAACTTACAGTGTGCGGGTTGTGCAGCTTCTCATTCACCTGCTTTTCATGCTGAAACCACAAGAGGCTCAAGTTAAAACACAGGAGGATATGTAGCAGATGTAGCCATCCTTTTTTTTTTCTACATCGCAAGCTAGGTTCCACAAATCGAACAAAAACAGTCCTCTGATGCAGATGCACCACCTTGGATCAGCTCGGCACAAGCGCATGATTCGCCTGCATAGGCTGTAGTTGCATATGAGCATATATTTGGTGCAAGTCGAGGCCTCCTCTAAGCCACATCATCAACACTCTTATACACCTAAACAAACAATCAAAGGATCATTTACTGCAACTGAAATATCACTTGTTCAAATTTTGGATAAGCGAACATAAAATAATAAAAGAGCTCCAAATGCAGGTGGATAAGGCAAGATCATTTACTGCAACTAAAATATTCACCGATTCCAATGGTGATGGCCATATGACTGAACCAGCAAGGTTTGCAATAAGAAAAGGCTGACATCGCCAAGGGGAGTAACCATGACTTCCGAAACACATGAAGTTATTTCTTTTTGAGAACTGCATTGAGAAGATGCATCCATGGTCTATCTACTTACTATTGACCAATAGCAAAGCAAAAGAACACCTTGCTTCGGTCATGCATTGTAGATTTTGTAAATAGCTGTGCTGCTAACCAAGCCCTATCTAAGAATCAAGAAACCACGGTTTTACCTAAGGAAGAGCATGAGAATTACTTGTTCAGAATTTTGGATAGAGTTTTACTGTCAAGTTCAATGGTTTGGATGAAACCTTGGGTAGAGCAACAACCAGTCATAAATGCCAAAAGAGCAGGATGAGAACCCATGATGACCTTGGACTGCCTGGAAGAACCCATCCCGACCATGGACTTGCTTCCCACTGGCCTGCTCTGCGGGTGATTTGAGCTTGTTTCGTGCATCCACCACTGTTTCGCTGGGCGATGGAAAGCTTACGCCTTTTTGGCTCTGCTCTGATAGACCTTGCTCCAAAGCTTTTCAATCTGACGAAGAAGGAAGAGCCTGACGGTTGCAGCTGCCCTCTCGGATGACAGATGGATGAAGGGCCTTCAGCGTATCAACTCTTCTGACGAGATCGATTCCTTCGTGGATCTTTGAATCGTGGACCGGGGCAGCCAACATGACGACAAATGCGCCCTATGCGATCAGATTATCGAATCTGCAGCTCACCCTCTTTTGTCAATGCCCTTTCATCGCTGAAATGTGGTTCAAACTTGGCGCTTCAAATCCAGCTATCCAACAAGTAAACATCACATCCTTCAACTCCATTGGCAAGTGGTGGCCGCACCTTGCTGGAGGGCCAAAGAACACGGCTGTTACAGGGGCATATTTTGCTTGGCACATCTGGAACGAAAGGAACAGAGGTATCTTCACAAACACGGCCTCATGCCCAGTCTCTGTTGGTGGTGGTGTTGTCAATGATCTGCAGCTCATCTGGCTGAATGTAGTAGAACCTTAGCTGAACATCCATGTACAGGCAGCGCCTGGGGTGACTGCTTCTTCGTTTTCCTTTGCTTCCTCCCTCTCTTTCTCCATTGTGTTCTCCTCTTGTACATTCATAATCTATAACAAAGGCAGAGCGCCTGCCATTTTCCCTCGGAAAATATATAATATGCTAACTAAATGTTGTAAAGTTCATTCCATTGTGCTGGTCTGCGGAAAAAATGAGCAAAAAATATTTAAACACTTAACATAGCATGTATCACTTGATGTGGTCAAGAAATCAACATGTTTTCACTGCCTGGAGAAATAAAAACAACCAGAAACTTTGCGCACTATCTTGACTGAATGACATGGATATTAAAGAGGAAAATCATGAACTGCAACTGCTTAGAATCTATCACAACTCTTCTAAAAAATTAGATGACAAAAATCAAAATACATAACCATTTCATATACAGATGCACCATTTACACAAAAAGGAAGTTGCTGGGCGGCCAAGTGAAATTAGGTTAAGCACCAATTAATTCACCTCACGAGTTTCTCAAATTTGGTGCATCTTGGTCATCCTACAGTGAATGCAACATTACCATACTATTTGTACAACCTATAACCATGGAGTACTCTGCTAGCTTTTTCTTTAGAGCTCCAGCATTGTTTCAGGATGACAACAATATACAATCTCTCTCACATGGAACAAATGCTACAAAATCAGAGTGTAACTAACCCTTCAACTACAAAAGCAGAAAAAAAAACAGTGCCATGACCAATACATCTAAAAGAACTTCGGGAATAATGTATTCCCGTAACAGTTGATCTAGAACAAAACAAATATTGTTGTTGTAAATCTATGGTGAAGTAGTAAATCGTAATAATCGTAAATCTGAACAAAGAACCAAATGAGCAATTTTTAACAAGCAAGCACAAAGGTGGACGTAAATTTCCATGATACATTAAAGGGATGAGGAAAATTACCTTGACTCAGGACTAATATTCCAGATATTTGAATGACCCTAAGTATGAAATTTAGACCATATGCTGCTGAGGTTAGAGCACTACCTGTTCCGTTTCTGGCACAAAAACAAATTGAACTCAGCCTGCAGTTAAACACCGCAGAATAAGACTTCGGAATAAGATCAATAATTTGCGCATGTTGTACAAAGAAATCTATAGCTGAAGCAGGAGATTTGTGAAAAATTAACATGCTGTTAAAGTAATACAAAAAACAAACTCATAACCTGTGGTGAACATAGCTACATAATGCAGTGGTGCTGATTCAGCATAAAAGATGATATGTCTAATTCACTGGTGTATTATAGCTGAATACATTACATGTGAACCCAACAGGAATAAAAGATTAAATTAAATTCCTATATATTAATTTAGGCTATGGTGATAGAGGAACATTTGGACATATTAATTTAGGCTATGGTGATAGAGGAACATTTGGACAAGTTGTGTATTTTTATTTTTTTCAAGTACCTGCACAAAGAGACACACAGGGAAAATATGGCTTGAGAGCAACAAAAGATCAAATGAAGCCCTTGTCCATGTCCAGAACTAGTTATATTGAATTTTGATGCTTCACCTAGGCGTTTACTGCATGAAGAAAAATAATCATGAAGGGTAGCTGCCAAGAATTTTAGATGAAAAATTCATACTTTTTAACAAATTCATAACCAGTTTTCTGCTGCACGACATCATATAAAAACTAAGAATAAAGAAAATGAAATGCTTAGAAAATTTCATACAGCAAACTGATCTTCTCTGCACTGGATATATGCATTCCAGGCTCAGATATACTGCCACCACGCAAAAATCAGGGCAAAACAAACTAATTCACCAACAAATTTGGTCAAACTTGGTATAGTCGGGGTCATCCTACTTCCCAGATTAAGGTACAACTGAGCTTTGTACAAAGAACGTGCATACACTTCTCTTTCACAGTAACTTGTTCTGCATAGGCATGAAGGAGCAACTTACAGTGTGCGGGTTGTGCAGCTTCTCATTCACCTGCTTTTCATGCTGAAACCACAAGAGGCTCAAGTTAAAACACAGGAGGATATGTAGCAGATGTAGCCATCCTTTTTTTTTTCTACATCGCAAGCTAGGTTCCACAAATCGAACAAAAACAGTCCTCTGATGCAGATGCACCACCTTGGATCAGCTCGGCACAAGCGCATGATTCGCCTGCATAGGCTGTAGTTGCATATGAGCATATATTTGGTGCAAGTCGAGGCCTCCTCTAAGCCACATCATCAACACTCTTATACACCTAAACAAACAATCAAAGGATCATTTACTGCAACTGAAATATCACTTGTTCAAATTTTGGATAAGCGAACATAAAATAATAAAAGAGCTCCAAATGCAGGTGGATAAGGCAAGATCATTTACTGCAACTAAAATATTCACCGATTCCAATGGTGATGGCCATATGACTGAACCAGCAAGGTTTGCAATAAGAAAAGGCTGACATCGCCAAGGGGAGTAACCATGACTTCCGAAACACATGAAGTTATTTCTTTTTGAGAACTGCATTGAGAAGATGCATCCATGGTCTATCTACTTACTATTGACCAATAGCAAAGCAAAAGAACACCTTGCTTCGGTCATGCATTGTAGATTTTGTAAATAGCTGTGCTGCTAACCAAGCCCTATCTAAGAATCAAGAAACCACGGTTTTACCTAAGGAAGAGCATGAGAATTACTTGTTCAGAATTTTGGATAGAGTTTTACTGTCAAGTTCAATGGTTTGGATGAAACCTTGGGTAGAGCAACAACCAGTCATAAATGCCAAAAGAGCAGGATGAGAACCCATGATGACCTTGGACTGCCTGGAAGAACCCATCCCGACCATGGACTTGCTTCCCACTGGCCTGCTCTGCGGGTGATTTGAGCTTGTTTCGTGCATCCACCACTGTTTCGCTGGGCGATGGAAAGCTTACGCCTTTTTGGCTCTGCTCTGATAGACCTTGCTCCAAAGCTTTTCAATCTGACGAAGAAGGAAGAGCCTGACGGTTGCAGCTGCCCTCTCGGATGACAGATGGATGAAGGGCCTTCAGCGTATCAACTCTTCTGACGAGATCGATTCCTTCGTGGATCTTTGAATCGTGGACCGGGGCAGCCAACATGACGACAAATGCGCCCTATGCGATCAGATTATCGAATCTGCAGCTCACCCTCTTTTGTCAATGCCCTTTCATCGCTGAAATGTGGTTCAAACTTGGCGCTTCAAATCCAGCTATCCAACAAGTAAACATCACATCCTTCAACTCCATTGGCAAGTGGTGGCCGCACCTTGCTGGAGGGCCAAAGAACACGGCTGTTACAGGGGCATATTTTGCTTGGCACATCTGGAACGAAAGGAACAGAGGTATCTTCACAAACACGGCCTCATGCCCAGTCTCTGTTGGTGGTGGTGTTGTCAATGATCTGCAGCTCATCTGGCTGAATGTAGTAGAACCTTAGCTGAACATCCATGTACAGGCAGCGCCTGGGGTGACTGCTTCTTCGTTTTCCTTTGCTTCCTCCCTCTCTTTCTCCATTGTGTTCTCCTCTTGTACATTCATAATCTATAACAAAGGCAGAGCGCCTGCCATTTTCCCTCGGAAAATATATAATATGCTAACTAAATGTTGTAAAGTTCATTCCATTGTGCTGGTCTGCGGAAAAAATGAGCAAAAAATATTTAAACACTTAACATAGCATGTATCACTTGATGTGGTCAAGAAATCAACATGTTTTCACTGCCTGGAGAAATAAAAACAACCAGAAACTTTGCGCACTATCTTGACTGAATGACATGGATATTAAAGAGGAAAATCATGAACTGCAACTGCTTAGAATCTATCACAACTCTTCTAAAAAATTAGATGACAAAAATCAAAATACATAACCATTTCATATACAGATGCACCATTTACACAAAAAGGAAGTTGCTGGGCGGCCAAGTGAAATTAGGTTAAGCACCAATTAATTCACCTCACGAGTTTCTCAAATTTGGTGCATCTTGGTCATCCTACAGTGAATGCAACATTACCATACTATTTGTACAACCTATAACCATGGAGTACTCTGCTAGCTTTTTCTTTAGAGCTCCAGCATTGTTTCAGGATGACAACAATATACAATCTCTCTCACATGGAACAAATGCTACAAAATCAGAGTGTAACTAACCCTTCAACTACAAAAGCAGAAAAAAAAACAGTGCCATGACCAATACATCTAAAAGAACTTCGGGAATAATGTATTCCCGTAACAGTTGATCTAGAACAAAACAAATATTGTTGTTGTAAATCTATGGTGAAGTAGTAAATCGTAATAATCGTAAATCTGAACAAAGAACCAAATGAGCAATTTTTAACAAGCAAGCACAAAGGTGGACGTAAATTTCCATGATACATTAAAGGGATGAGGAAAATTACCTTGACTCAGGACTAATATTCCAGATATTTGAATGACCCTAAGTATGAAATTTAGACCATATGCTGCTGAGGTTAGAGCACTACCTGTTCCGTTTCTGGCACAAAAACAAATTGAACTCAGCCTGCAGTTAAACACCGCAGAATAAGACTTCGGAATAAGATCAATAATTTGCGCATGTTGTACAAAGAAATCTATAGCTGAAGCAGGAGATTTGTGAAAAATTAACATGCTGTTAAAGTAATACAAAAAACAAACTCATAACCTGTGGTGAACATAGCTACATAATGCAGTGGTGCTGATTCAGCATAAAAGATGATATGTCTAATTCACTGGTGTATTATAGCTGAATACATTACATGTGAACCCAACAGGAATAAAAGATTAAATTAAATTCCTATATATTAATTTAGGCTATGGTGATAGAGGAACATTTGGACATATTCACTGTAGGCTTCTCATTCTATCAGAATTCAGAAAGTTTAGCCCCGTTCATGGATCTGAAAAGTATGAAATTACAACCATTTCAAACCCATAGCTGCCATATAACACGTAATCACATGAGAAAGAACCACCAACAGGAGGACCAAAGTGTTCAGAGTTCACAATGCATTTGCATACAACGTTTCAGAAGGTATAGTCGGTAGGTGGTTACCTGAACAAATGTGAAAAACCTTCACCACTGGGTAACACATCTCACAGATCAATCAAAACATCCTACAATCTATTTGTGAACCGCAAAGGACAGTCAAAAGCCTCAACTGAAGCAAGCAATTCTACAATCCAGGTCTGCACTGGAAGAAAGGAATCACCATCAACATAAGGAAGTGAAAAACATGGAATGCAGCAAGGTCGATAAAGTTACATCAATGCAGTTATACCTTGGCCCAATCCGGTGTATATAGCGCTACCGACCATAGGAATAAATCAATGACTCTTTATTTTCCTTCATCTGCAACCAATGCCTTTTCAGCCCATTCTCTCTTGGTAGCCAGGATGAAGCACTACAACTTTTTTCGGTTCCGACAAATATCCTCATTACCATCACTTTGTACTGGGTGATCCACGATAGGAAAAATTAGAGAATGACCAGGATTATCTATTAGTATAGCCTTGGAAGAGTAATTGTACACCAAATCATGTACGGTCTTACTAACAATACCAGAACCACACCTCCAAGGTGTGCTGTCAGATTATTGACAATGGGACCTGGCACAGCTGCAGAGCTTGACGGAATACAAACGTTACTCTCTAGAGGAATCAACCATTCGTCCCAATCATTTCGCCTCCTAACTTTGGCACCCTGCAATTAACAGAGAAACCCAGGCCATGCGTTACTGGAAAAAACTACTCTTGTCCAGAAGATTAAGTCTCCAAAGTTCAAACTACTCAGCCATCAGAGAAGGGACTGTATTTGAGTTATTCTAGCCCAGTCTCCAGTGTCTACCAGTCCAATGTTCATAAATCATAAAACTATTATATTTGAGTGTTTATGAATGGGAAAACTGTTCTATTCCATTTTTATGGAAGTTAAATGCTTGTTTGTGGAGATCGAAGGACCCATATCAAATATCATACTGGATGCAATGGTGCACGCCGCTTACTAGTAGCCCTGAAATAGCTAAACCTGTAGTCAATTAACAGTATGTAGCTGCACTTCAAGCATAGATGAGGACTGAATTGTTTCTATTATACTGCAAATTGGCAAACTGCAGACTGTCAGTGATTGCCCAGACCTGCAAAAAAGCATTTCAGCACAGTAAGCAGACTGCTTAAACATATTCAGCTCCAACCTCATTTTGACATTCAAAGCACTAGGCATATACATATGGACATGGTGTGTGTCACAAAACAAAAGGGGCTAAAATTCTCGAAGCGGCTAATGTGGATGTACACCTTTCATTTATATAAATAATAACAGAGCCGCATATTAATCATTTAACCGAGAGCTGTCTGCCTCAGTGAAATCTGAACTTCTTATTTCCTCACCTCAGCTAAGTACGCCCACATATAGAAGAAGGAAAAACTCAAACTGGAACCAACTTTTTATCTGCAGCTGCTTCTTAATTCTACAGAGCGAACTTTTTCACAAAATAATTAGATGAATCCATCATTGCATCTTGTAGCTAACAAAAAATAACCAACGCATAGATAGAGAGGTCTGAGGGTATTTGGTGCAGATAATAACCAAGTGGATGAAGGTCCAAGGATCGGATCCTGTGCCATTCCTCCAGCTCAGGGTGCTCCTCGACAGCGTTGATGCAGCTCTCAGCATCCTTGAGGAACTTCTCAGGGTACTCGTCGTCGACCTCAGCAGCCCGGACGCGGTTCCACGGAGGAGGGCGAGAGCGAGATGTTGAGGCGGCCGGTGACGAGGAAGAGGGGAGGCAGCCGGATGCAGGGCACGCGTCCGAGCTCCCCTCGTCCACCGCCGTTGGTTGCCCGCTGCCACCACGCCTCTCTGCTTCGTAGGAGGCGAGGTCGTGCGTGCCGGCGGAGGAGGCTGAGGCGATGCTGGACTGGTCTGTTCCATTCCGAAGCAGAGGAAGGAAGGTGTGGCGAGTGGGGCGTCGGCGGCCGGGACGAGCCGTCTTCCTCGCTGGCTCCGGCCAGCTCCTCCCTCCTGTCGCGGGCCTCATCCCCTGCCTCTGCAGATCTACCCCATCGCAACGGGAGCGCCGCCTGGAGCTCAGCCTTTCCCCCGTCGCTGGCTTCTCCTCCACCCCGCGACGCGTGTGCCTCCTGCAGCTCCTGAACACCGAGAGTGTGTAGTAATATCTGGGACAGGGCCGTACCGTCTCATTCGTGAGACTCCTCCCGTGATGTTTTTTTTTAGAAAAGGGGACTCCCCGGCGCATCAGAACGATGCATACGGCCACTTAAATAAATAAAATAAGTTTAATAAAGTCATAGAGTCTTGAAATAAAATGAAGGCGAGCTCACATAGAGCCTCGACGCTAAAACAAGAAAAGGCCATCAAGCCACAACCGGCAGGCAAAATAAAGATAGGAAAACTAATTGCCTATCCTATTACATGACCGCCATCCAAAACGGTTGAAGATATCCCGCGCTACCATCTCCCAACGGACAGATCCAGTAACCAAACGCTCCCTGGCCTCCGTGGAGTGAGTAAGGACCACATACGGATCAGCGCCGTAGCACGAAATACAACCTGCAAAAAATGAATAGTAGTTATTCTGTTAAAAGCTAAATCATTTCTGCAGTTCCAAATTGCCCATAACAACGCACAAACTCCTACACGAATATGTCTAGCTGTATCGGACTCTATCCCATCCAGCCACGTTCCAAATAACGACCCGACCGAACTCGGAGGAGTAATGTTAAAGGCAATTTGCACGGTGCGCGACAGAATTCTCACCAATGGACACTCAAAGAAGAGATGCTTAATGGTCTCGTCATGATCACAGAAACTACACCTAATAGATCCTGTCCAATTGCGCTTAACCAAGTTGTCCTTTGTTAAAATAACCTGTTTATGGACAAACCACATAAACACTTTAATTTTCAAAGGAACTTTTACTTTCCAAACATATTTGGAACTAGGAATGACAGTCGTGTTAATAACATCGATGTACATCGATTTAACAGTAAATTGTCCAGACCTAGTAAGTTTCCAACACAACTGGTCGGGTTGATGAGCTAGTTGGACTTCCATCAGTCTACGCACCAGATGAAGCCAAGCTTCCCATCTATCACCAACAAGCACCCTCCGAAATTGAATATTAAGGGGAATGGACTGCATGACCGTTGCAACTAACTCATCCCGTCGCTGGACAATACGATACAGGGTTGGGTACTGTATTGCCAATGGTGTATCACCCAGCCAAGTATCCTCCCAGAACGTGTATCATTGCCATCACCGACAATAAACTTTGTTCTATTAAAGAAGGCTGCCTTAACTCTCATAAGCCCCTTCCAAAACGGCGAATCAGTTGGTCTCACTGTCACCCGTGACAAGGTTTTGGAATGCAGATACTTGTTGCGGAGAATCTGCGCCCAAGTTGCGTCAGCCTGAACTGAAAGCTTATACAGCCACTTGCTAAGCAGGCATCTGTTCTTGACCTCAAGATTCTCGATACCCAAACCCCCTTGGTCCTTTGGTCGACAAATAACATCCCACTTGGCGAGTCTATACTTTCTCTTAAGTTCATCACTCTGCCAAAAAAATCTCGATCGGTAGAAGTCCATCCTTTTCCTAAACCCAACTGGAACTTCAAAGAAAGATAGTAGGAACATCAGCATACTCGTAAGCACCGAATTAATAAGAATTAACCGGCCTCCATATGACATAAGTTTTCCCTTCCAGCAACTAAGTTTCTTTTCAAACCGATCTTCAATGCATTTCCACTCTTTGTTCGTTAGCTTACGATGGTGAATGGGTATACCTAAGTAAGTAAAAGGTATAGCCCCTAATTCACATCCAAACAATTGCCTATAAGCCTCTTGTTCCTCCTTGGCTCTACCAAAGCAGAACAACTCGCTTTTATGAAAGTTAATCTTTAACCCGGTCAATTGTTCAAATAAGCATAACACCAGCTTCATATTTCTCGCTTTTGCCAGGTCATGCTCCATAAAGATGATTGTATCATCAGCGTACTGCAGAATGGACACACCCCCATCAACTAGGTTTGGCACCAAGGCACCCACCTGACCGGCCTCCTTTGCCCTACCTATGAGAATTGCCAACATGTCAACCACAATGTTGAACAAAATAGGGGACATTGGATCTCCTTGCCTCAGGCCTTTGTGTGTCTGGAAATAATGCCCTATATCATCATTTACTTTAATTCCAACACTTCCTTTTTGTGTGAAGGATTCTACCTGGCGTCGCCAAGCCTCATCAAAACCCTTCATACGTAAGGCCTGTTGAAGGAATGGCCATTTGACTTTGTCATACGCTTTTTCGAAATCCACTTTGAAAACAACCCCATCCAGCTTTTTCGTGTGGATTTCATGGAGCGTTTCATGAAGGACCACTACCCCCTCAAGGATATTCCTGTCCGGCATGAAAGCCGTTTGGGTAGGCTGCACAACAGCATGTGCGATCTGTGTGAGCCTATTGGTCCCGACCTTGGTGAAAATTTTGAAACTAACATTAAGAAGATAGATTGGCCTGAATTGCTCAATTCTCACAGCCTCTGTTTTCTTAGGAAGAAGGGTGATCGTTCCAAAATTGAGCTGAAAAAGATGAAGCTGTCCAGCAAACAGATCATTGAACAAAGGCAACAAATCCCCTTTAATGATATGCCAACATTTCTTATAGAACTCCGCTGGAAATCCATCGGGGCCTGGCGCCTTGTTATTTTTCATTTGCGAAATGGCCTCCAGAACCTCTTTCTCGGAGAAAGGAGCCGTAAGAATATCATTCTCCACCGCTGTGAGCTGAGGAACATCCTCAACCCTGGACTCATCTAGAGACACACAGTTCTTTTCTGGAGGACCAAACAGCTGCTTATAGTACTCGGTGATGTACAATATTAGGTTTTCCTGTCCTACAATTGTACCCTCATCTTGCTCAAGCTGAAAGATCTTCTTCTTTCGATGCTTACCATTAGCGATCATGTGAAAGAATTGAGTGTTCGCATCCTCCTGGACTACTCGCCGGACCTTGGCCCGCAATGCCCACTTCAACTCTTCTTCCCTAAGAAGTTCTTTCAGCCGCAAATCCGCGTCAAGCTTGGCATGAAGCTCCGCGGCCGGCAGTATCGTGGTTTCTGCTTTTAAATCCAGGGACTGAATAAGGGAAAGGAGCCTTTCCTTTTCGACCTTATAAATCCCGCTAAGATGCTTAGCCCATCCACGCAGGAAACTCCTCAAATGCCTAATCTTATTCTGCCAGTGCTGAAGCGCAGTCTTCCCTCCTGAATCCTTAGCCCACTCTCTAGCCACAAGATCAAGGAAGCCTTCACGTTCAAACCAAGCCATCTCAAAGGAGAACACATTCTTGTTCCCCAGGTGGGAGGGCTCACCAGAGTCCACAAATAACGGCGTGTGGTCAGAAATACCGCGGGACAAGGCCTGGACTGTTACTAGAGGGAACTTCTGTTCCCAATCGACACTGGCCAACACTCGATCCAACTTCTCATACGTCGGATTTGGCAGCGCGTTAGCCCAGGTGAATTTTCTACCCGAGAGCTCAATTTCTCTCAGGTCCAAACTTTCAATGATAGTATTGAACATGAACGACCATCTGCCGTCAAAGTTGTCATTGTTCTTATCCTCACGCCTTCTAATAATATTGAAATCACCCCCACCAGGATAGGCAACTGCTCGGAACCACAAATCCTAACGAGATCAGCCAAGAACTCGTGCTTGAGCTCGGGCTGCGCAGCCCCATATACCGCAACCAGGGCCCAATTAAACCCATCTTCCTTCGACCGCACCCGGAACTTGACTGCAAAGTCACCCATAACCACACTGCGAACCTCAAGCGTTTCGCACCTAACGCCGAGTAAGATTCCACCCGATCTCCCTCTCGGCGGCAAGCAATGCCAATCAAAATCTATACCCCCTGACAGAGTACTTAGAAATTGAGGCGCAAAGTTATCTCTACCCGTCTCCGATAGAGCGATAAAATCTAAACGATGCTCGACAGATGCCTTAGCAAGAAACCTTCTTTTAGCCAAGTCCTTTAGACCTCTGCTATTCCAAAAGATTCCTTTCATAATTCATCATGGAATTTTTTTGCCGTACGAATCCTAGCACTCCTACGCACTGCGGACACCGGGTACACCTTCCATTTCCACTTGTGCTTGGGGATAATTTGACGCTGCAACTAGTCCTCACAACCAGTCTCAGAGGGGCTAGCCAAAAGCATCTCAGTAGAATCATCCTCTACCTCCCCCTCAGTACTAGGTTGCATAAGATCCGCACAAAAATTGTCGAGCACCCTGACCCCGAGCACATCAACCTCAGAATCACTCATGGGTTTAACAGCCGCAATATTACGAATCATCTCTAAGGCTCGCTCAGCCTCTAGATCAAGCAGATCATTAACCGAATTAGAGATTTCAGTGTCATTACTACCCAGCGATACTCCTAGTTGATTTGCGTTTTCAACAATCTCATCATTTGAAAAATGCAAAATGGAATTAGAAGTATTGACTGACATACCAGTAGTGACCTCGACGTCACGAAGCTTAGCCGCCCTCATGGCGCACCGTTGCTGAATGTCGTCCACGTCCGGCTGTGCCTGGAGACGGCCACTCACCCGGCGCCCCTCAGACATCGGATCCTGAATCCCTCCAAACGTAATGACCTCCTCACGAGAGATCGCGGTCGGGGTCCGGCCTCCTGCCTCACCCCAACCAGCAGGCCGATCCATCTGCACGGTCTCACCCACAACCTCGCCAAAGAGTGGATGGGCACTCACCAAGATCTCAGACTCCTGGCGCGCCCCGCAAGACGGGGCCGGCAGGAAGGGTGGTGGAGGCAGTACAAGGGCCGCCTGCCCTCACACCCCTCCCAGCACCGGAGAAGCCACCCCCACAGGCGCCGTAGGGGGAGAAGGCTCCGAGGCCACCTGCCCCGAGCCCTCTCCCGAAGGCGCCACGATCCGAATGGTAGACGCGACGGGAGAGAAGGTATCAGAGGCCTCCTGCCCCAGACCCCCTCCCAACGAAGAAAAGGACACGGGAGCCTCCTGCCCCGAGTCCCCTTCCTCAGCAGAATGGGAGCATCCCGAGGCCGCCTGGCCCGGGGCTCCACCTGACGAGCCGGGCACGACAAGCTGCGTCACCTCCTGAGGATGTACCGTGTGCTGAGCAAGAGGGGGAGTGGCCACCTGCCGACTCACCTCCTCATCTCCCCAGATCGAGATCGCAGAACCCCCAAGACCCCCACGAATGGTATCCACAACACACTCAAACCCCAAAACAGGCAACTCGCGCTCAAAAGCCTCCTCAGACTCGACCCGATCACTCCACAGTCTCGGAGGTGCAGAAGAGGGCTCGAAAGACCCAAATCTCAGAGTCGTCGAAGGCACCGAGGAGGGTGGGGCTGCTCCATCCCCGGTCGTCGTGGTCTCAGACCCTGACCCCTTGGACAGCTGTCGTCCAGAGTCCTCGACCGGCGGCTCCTGCTCTCCCGCGCCGTCATCACCCTCATGCATATCCACGTTAGACTCATGAGCCGGCGCAACCAGCAGGCTCTCATCCTCAAACTCAATAATCAGATTATAAATCCTGCCTCGATAAACCCACTTAACCACTTCTGGCACATACTCAATGTTCAATATACTAACCAGAACCCGAGCAATCCCGTGAGCTCTGGTGAACTCCATGTCCACACGCTCAGGCTTCCCTACTAAAATGCCCATGCTGACCACAACCCGAGCATCCTGCAGCGGCTTAGAGGGAGCCCCTGAAAATCGCAACCACGCCTGAGTAAGTGGCACGCCCTGAGGCTCAATATGCTTCCACTCCTGAAACTCAAGGATGCCATCCGTTCCCGGCACCTTACACATCCCAAAGCTCAACAACCTCTGCAGATCCTCCACGGAAGGACACTCAACCCTGAACATCTTATTAGCGAGACTGACAAGGTCCCACTGGAAATCCCCAGGGGCCAACTCTTGGAGCCTCTGCACGATCTGTGTCTCAGACACCTCCCCTCTGGTGACCTTGACAATCCCCGTGGTCATACTCGTGGACTCATTAGACACCTCTCGCTCATTTGGAGATTCAAAAAAAGTTAACTCAGCACAGTAAACTCCATACATCATGAGTGACGGTGCCTGATCTCGCAGTAACGGACATTCCCCAGAGTCATGTGCCAGTTTACCGCAGGTATCACATAACAGAGCCACACACTCCGCAATGAAGTGGCCCTTGTCGCTGCAACGATAACATAGCATCTTTTCCTTCCTGCGCGCCCACTTGGACGCCCTATCAGCCTCAGCCATATCAGCCAACTCCGCAGACACATCGGTCATAACCTCGTTCTCAGGAGCCTGAACCGTAGCAAGAGCCGTCACCACCTCCATGGCGTGACCGGTTAGTACAGGCTCCTCGACAGTCCCATCAACTGCCATCTGGTCGACAACAACAGGTGGTAACGGAGGACGTGGACGGTACCGGCCCCCACGGCCGCCCCGACCACCACGATGGCCTCAGAAACCTCCTCGCTGCCGAAGACCCGGATCAGAAGGCCCCTCAACGAAGCCGCCTGAAGGACCCAAGAACGGCCTCTCAACTGACCCATCACTTTGCCAAGCATAACCACGACCGCCACCCGTGGACGAAGAGCCACGGTGCTGGCCAGTCCCGTAGGCATCGTAGCCGTCATCCCCCCATTGACCTCGGGGCGCAGCCACAGTACCGCTGGACTGTGACGGCCCGGGCGGACGAGCAACGACATGGGGAGGAGGGGCTGGTGGCCTTGGTGGTGCAGCTCCCTGGCCCGCAGCGACCACCGCAGTATTGTCCTGGACGACTGGTCTAGGGCCGTAGCCCGGTCCCCCTCGCCCGCCCGACGGCACCGTCGGAGCCGGCGGCCTCCCCACGGCAACCCCGCCAGCCGGAAGCGTCGCAGCCTGGCCCCCTGACCCGCACCCCGCAGCGTCCTTGAGAGGCTTCTCAGCCGCGCGGCCGACAGCCACAACCAGCGCCGGCAGAACGCCCCTGCCACTTCCATGGCCTGGCGGCGGCGCGCCCCGGCCATTGCCTCGGCTCGGCGGCGGCGCGCCCCGGCCATTGCCCTGGCCCGGAGGCGGCGCGCCCCGGCCATTGCCTTGGCCCGGCGGCGGCGCCCCGGAGGCCCGAGAAGCCCCACTGGGCGGGAGCAGTCGCTTCCCAGGTGGAGGAGCACCACCCGACCCCCCCATTGCACCAAGGGGAGGGATGCGGCGAGCCCGGCCAGGACCGACGGAGCGAAAGTGTGGCACGCGACGCCGTGAAACCCTAATGCGCGGTGGAGGAGTAGGCGATGACGAAGACGACGTGCATGCGCCCCTCCTCTCGATAGCATTTGGAGCCTCGTTTGGCTGGGCCTCATACCCACCAGACACCGGCCCAAACGTACCCACCGGCCCAACATGCATCGGCGCAACTCGTCCCAGGAGCTGATTCAAACGCTCCTGGCGAGCGGCACAGATCGGGATCACCGTGGCCGCCGGCAACGAAGCCGCGGCCACCTCCGGCACCGATCGCGGCCCTGCCCGGCGAGCATTCTTTCTCCTAGTCACCTTAGTCCATGATTCTGGTTGTATGAGATCAAATAATGTTAAGTTTGGTAGACATACCTTAGGTAGGGGACCCTTCCACGGCCAGATCACCGACGCCGCCGTTCTCCGGTGAACCACCCGACACAACATCTCCTTGGTCTCCCTCGCATGAAGCCCAACCCGAGCCGGATCATCAACGGGCAAGATGTTGTTGACCGTAGAAGCGACCTCATCTTCATCGTACTCTGCACACAAAAACTCACACAGCAAATCGGAAGGGGTCGGCGACGCTGGAGAAGGTTGCGCCGCTTCGGCCTCCTCATCCTCGTCTTCATCGTCGGCGTCAGCGAGTGCCCAAAACCGGCCCCCACCCGCCTTCGATCTCCGGATGAGCCAGGCGACGGCCCCGCGTGGATCACGGAGGTCGCGCCCCCAGTCTCCCCCCGCAGACTGAGCTCCCCGCCGTCAGACTCCAAGGACGAGTCGAGAAGCTCGATCGGGCTTGCCACATCCGCAACCATCTGCATACGATGCTCCACAACCACGTCATAGACATCAATCCGCAAATTAGAACCAACCCTCACCTGGTCGCCTATCGTCACATAATCGCTGGCTCGGACATCGTTGCCCAGATCCAGCAGCGTCGTCCATCGAGATGCCGACGAATGTGGCAGACGTCCGGCGATCCAATCTCCATGGCCATCTCGGAAACGCACAGCCCAGCGCAACCCCCACTCCGCACGCACGTCCGCCTCACACCCAGCCACGATCTGATCCCGCTGGATGGGATTGGGCTGAGCCGAGGAGGGTGCCGAGGCCGGGGCGATCCGCAGCAGCGGCGACAAAATAGCGGGATCCGAAAGAGATCCCGACGGTGCCTCCGGTGGTCGTCCTCGCCTCCTCTCTCCCAAGATGCATACCACTCAATACCCTCGCAGATAGCTTTGCATCCAGCGTCAGAGATACATCAACTACCAAAATAATCAATCAAAAATTAGCCACCGAACCATATTCCGAAATGTATCGGTTCGATTTGTTCGGTTTACCCAAAAACCTAAATACCTTAATGTAATGCCTGGATAATTAAGCTACAGTAAACCCTCTACTAATGATGTCATGTCACCACTGTTACTGTTGCTAATCTCGCGTTGATTCAAAACCGATTCGAAATTCAAATTTTAAATGAAGTCAAACAATAAAAGTTTTCAAATGTCAAAACTAAAATGTTCTATATGGGACAAATAATTCATAAGTAATAATGGTGTAGGAACCACATTTTTATAAAATATGTAGATGCACTAAAATAAATAAACAGTGCCTATGACAATTAATTAAATACCTTTTATCTATATCTATATCGATATCTATACCTACTAATAAAGCACGGTGTGTTTCTCCGATTTTTTTTATCCGTTCACCGACGTAAAGTTTTTTCTATCCGAGGTGGTACTAAATTTTTGTGCATCCGTCTGCTATAAAAGAAAAAACAATTTTCATGCATGGGTCGTGCGCGTTGTGGCCTGGCGAAGCCAGCCCACTTATTTATCTGCCCAGACAGCTGGGAAAGCCTATTTGCCCAGGTGGGTTGTGCCCACCTAGGTGGCCTCCCGCACTGCCTCTTCGCCCTATAAATCGTCAAATATTCCAAAAACCCTCGGGGTAACCCTAGATCAAAAGTTCCACCGCCGCAAGCCTTTGTATCCACGAAAACCAATCTAGACCCCGTTCCGGCACCCTGCCGGAGGGGGAGATCATCACCGGTGGCCATCTTCATCATCCCGACGGCCACCATGCTGAGGAGGGAGTAGTCCACCCTCGGGGCTGAGGGTTTGTATCAGTAGCTATGTGTTTAATCTCTCTCTCTCTCTCTCTCTCTCTCTCTCTCTCTCTTTCTCTCTCTCGTGTTCTTGATGGCACAATCTTGATGTATCAGGGGCTTTGTTAATATAGTTGGATCATATGGTGTTTCCCCCTCTCTATCTTGTTGTGATGAATTGAGTTTGCCCTTTGAGATTTTGTTTTATCAGATTGAATACTTTTGTAGATTTGAGAGCACTTGATATATGTCTTGCATATGAGTACTCGTGGTGACAATGGGGTATCATATTGATTCACTTGATATGTGTTTTGACACTCAACTTGCGGATTCCCGAGGTGACATTGGGGTAATCTATGCACAGGGGTTGATGCACGTTTTCATCCTTTCTCCTGTAGAAATCTTGGGGCACTCTTTGAGGTTCTTTGTGGTGGATTGAATATTATGAATCTAAATTTGCTTTGGTGTTATTTTAGTACGAACTCTTGGTTAGATCGATCGAAAAGAATAGCTTGGTGTTATTTTAGTACGAACTCTAGGATAGATTGATCGGCAAGAATAGCTTTGAGGTGGTCTCGTACCCTACAAACAATTTCGTCTTATGTACTTCGCTAGATAGGAACTTTGGAGTGATTGTTCATCGCACTTTGATGGATGGTTATACGGTCCAATTATATTAGCACTGTTGAGAGATTGCACTAGCGAAAGTACGGACCCTAGGCCTCATTTTCAAGCATTGCAATACCGTTTGTGCTTACTTTTATCAATTGTTACCTTGCTGTTTTTATTTATTCAGATTATAAAAATATTTTTCTACCATCCATATTACACTTTTATCACCATCTCTTCGCCGAACTAGTGCACCTACACAATTTGCCATTGTATTGGGTGTTTTGGGTGTTGGAAGAACGTAGTAATTTCAAAAAAATTCCTACGCACACGCAAGATCATGGTGATGCATAGCAACGAGAGGGGAGAGTGTGTCCACGTACCCTCGTAGACCGAAAGGGGAAGCGTTAGCACAACGCGGTTGATGTAGTCGTACGTCTTCACGATCCGACCGATCAAGTACCGAACGCACGACACCTCCGAGTTCAGCACACGTTCAACTCGATGACGTCCCTCGAACACCGATCCAGCTGAGCTTTGAGGGAGAGTTTCGTCAGCATGACAGCGTGGTGACGATGATGATGTTCTATCGACGCAGGGCTTCGCCTAAGCACCGCTACGATATTATCGAGGTGGGTTAAGGTGGAGGGGGGCACCGCACACGGCTAAGAGATCCAAGGGATCAATTGTTGTGTCTAGAGGTGCCCCTGCCCCCGTATATAAAGGATCAAGGGGGGGGGGGGGGGCAGGAGGAGGCGCGCCAGGGAGGAGTCCTACTCCCACCGGGAGTAGGACTCCCTCCTTTCCTAGTTGGAGTAGGAGGGGAAAGGAAGGGAGAGAGGAGAGGAAGGAAAAGGGGGGCGCCGGCCCCCTCTCCTTGTCCTATTTGGACTGAGGGGGGGGGGAGGGGGCGCATGGTCTACCCTAGCCGACCCTCCTCTTCTCCACTTAGGGCCCATGAGGCCCATCAACCCCCTGGGGGGTTCCGGTAACCCCCCGGTACTCCGGTATATATGCTCGAAACCACCTGAAACTATTTCGGTGTCCGAACATAGTCATCCAATATATCGATCTTTACATCTCGACCATTTTGAGACTCCTCGTCATGTCCGTGATCACATCCTGGACTCCGAACTACCTTCGGTACATCAAAACATATAAACTCATAATATAACCATCATCTAACTTTAAGCGTGCGGACCCTACGGGTTCGAGAACTATGTAGACATGACCGAGACACGTCACTGGTCAATAACCAATAGTGGAACCTGAATTCTCATATTGGCTCCTACATATTCTATAAAGATCTTTATCGGTCAAACCGCATAACAACATACGTTGTTCCCTTTGTCATCGGTATGTTACTTGCCCGAGATTCGATCGTCGGTATCTCAATACCTAGTTCAATCTCGTTACCAGCAAGTCTCTTTACTCGTTATGTAATGCATCATCCCGCAACTAACTCATTAGCTACATTGCTTGCAAGGCTTATAGTGATGTACATTACCGAGAGGGCCCAGAGGTACCTCTCCGACAATCGGAGTGACAAATCCTAATCTCAAAATATGCCAACTCAACATGTACCTTCGGAGACACCTGTAGAGCTCCTTTATAATCACCCAGTTACGTTGTGACGTTTGGTAGCACACAAAGTGTTCCTCCGATAAACGGGAGTTGCATAATCTCATAGTTGTAGGAACATGTATAAGTCGTGAAGAAAGCAATAGCAACATACTAAACGATCAAGTGCTAAGCTAACGGAATGGGTCAAGTCAATCACATCATTCTCTAATGATGTGATCCCATTAATCAAATGACAACTCATGTCTATGGCTAGGAAACTTAACCATCTTTGATTCAACGAGCTAGTCAAGTAGAGGCATACTAGTGACACTATGTTTGTCTATGTATTCACACATGTATTATGTTTCCGGTTAATACAATTCTAGCATGAATAATAAACATTTATCATGAAATAAGGAAATAAATAATAACTTTATTATTGCCTCTAGGGCATATTTCCTTCATTGGGGACACAAGAGATTTCTTGTATTTGGTTGCAAGGTTGTTTGAGAGAGACCATCTTCATCCTACACCTCCTATGGATTGATAAACCTTAGGTCATCCACTTGAGGGAAAATTGCTATTGTCCTACAAAACTCTGTGCTTGGAGCCCAACACGAGTCTACATGAATAAAGTTGCATAGTAGACATCAAGCTCTTTTCTAGCGTCGTTGCCGGGGAGGTGAGTGCATGAAGGTATATCTTTAGATCTTGCAGTTGAATCTTTTAGTTTCTTGTTTTATCACTAGTTTGGTTCATAAAAAGAAAACTAAAAAAACGGAATTGAGGTTGCATCATATTATTCATCTTTATAATGTCTTTCTGAAAATGATGGGAAGGAAAATTGTGCTCAATTGTTAGAAGAAGAATGCAATAAAATGTTTGGCATAAATGATGAGCAAGATTGCAATGTTGTTAGTATGAATTCTATGAATATACAATATGCTAGTGATGATTGCACTGGTCATGAAAAAAATGTTTCTTATAAGCATGTCAATTTTTGTGGAGTGGAAAGACTTTGTGAAGACATGCCTTATATGGATGATAGATTAGGAAGCATAAACATGATAGAACCAATTTTTTGCTCAAGGTGATAGATAAATTTGCTAAAAAATTATGCTCTCTTTATCCTATTACTTGCGAACTTTGCAATAAAGTTGGTCACCTGAATTTCCAATGCATGCTCTTTCATGATCGAATCGTGTCCCAATATTGCAATAACTTGATCACCCTTGAACTTTATAATGGACTTTGTTTGTTTTTGGGGTGTGAAGAATTGTCACATAAAAATGGCTGGTCTGAAGCATTCATATTCACGGACCATGCTGAAACTAATTTGAAAGAAATCCATATGTTTTGCATGGTAAATTGCAATGACAATGCTTATGTTGCCAACTATAAAAAGAAGGAAAAAATAGAATATAAAATGAATACTAATGAAAGGGTAAAGATTTCCACTTTCCCTCCTATTGTCTCTCATGATGAAATAGGTGACAAGGAGGAGCTCCCTATTCAACCAATCTCATCAATAAAAAGCTCGAAAAAATTAATTAAACCCACACATGATGTGGTGAAGAAGAAGAAAAGAAGAAAGAATAGAGGTAAAAAGGTATCTCTCCCAAATAATGTTGCTCCTATTATTGTTGTGTCTCATAAGAATGAATCAAAAATAATTGTGGAAGATGATGCACTTGATGATGATTTTGCTATGCCTATTCCTTGTTGTGATGATTATGATTGGGAAAATAATGACACTTCTTATAATCTTGAAAATATTTTTGGCACCAACTTGGGAAATTATGATGATAATAAATACTATTGGTGCTATTCATACTATTAATGATGAGAGTGATTATGCTTATGATATGCCAAGCCACAAGCTTGGGGATGTTATGTTTGATGAGTATGACATATTTGAGAATTTATTTGCTGCAATTAATGTTTGTCCCAAGCCTGGGGATGCTATGCTTAATGAAGATGATCTTTTTGGTCCCCCTACTTTGAATGGTCAAATTTGCTATGATGATTGCATGCCTCCTACTTATGATGATTATTGTGATGATAATTATGTTATAAAAAGTAGTGATAATTATTGTCATAATTTCGAATATCCTTTTTCTGAACATTACTCTCTTAATGTGGAAACAATTTATAGGATTTGATTTTCATATGATACCCCCACTATTATGAATGAGAATGAAATTGTTTATGTGGAGAGTAATAGAAATACTATGCTTGTGGATCATGAAAGGAATGCTTTGCATGATAGTTATATTCATGAACCCATTCATGATGCTACTAAAAATTATTATGAGAGAGGAACTTATGCTTCATGATGCTCTTGTTATGTTTCAATCCTTATCTTTTATGCGAGCATCATTGAAATCATCATGTCTAGCTTAAAAGGCATTAAAGAAAAGCGCTTGTTGGGAGACAACCCAACATTTACCTGTTGGAAATATGCCCTAGAGGCAATAATAAAATGGTTATTATTGTATTTCCTTGTTAATGATAATTGTCTATTGTTCATGCTATAATTGTATTGATCGGAAACCGCAATACATGTGTGAATACATAGACCACAACATGTCCCTAGCGAGCCTCTAGTTGACTAGCTTGTTGATCAACAGATGGTCATGGTTTCCTGACCATGGACATTGGATGTCATTGATAACGGGATCACATCATTAGGAGAATGATGTGATGGACAAGACCCAATCCTAAGCATAGCACAAGATCGTATAGTTCGTTTCCTAAAAGCTTTTCTAATGTCAAGTATCATTTCCTTAGACCATGAGGTTGTGCAACTCCCGGACACCGTAGGAATGCTTTGGGTGTACCAAACGTCACAACGTAACTGGGTGGCTATAAAGGTGCACTACAGGTATCTTCGAAAGTGTCTGTTGGGTTGGCACGAATCGAGACTGGGATTTGTCACTCCGTATGACGGAGAGGTATCTCTGGGCCCACTCGGTAATGCATCATCATAATGAGCTCAATGTGACTAAGTAGTTAGTCACGGGATCATGCATTACGGAACGAGTAAAGTGACTTGCTGGTAACGAGATTGAACGAGGTATTGGGATACCGACGATCGAATCTCGGGCAAGTAACGTACCGATTGACAAAGGGAATTGTATACGGGATTGATTGAATCCCCGACATCGTGGTTCATCCGATGAGATCATCGTGGAACATGTGGGAGCCAACATGGGTATCCAGATCCCGCTATTGGTTATTGGCCGGAGAACGTCTCGGTCATGTCTGCATGGTTCCCGAACCCGTAGGGTCTACACACTTAAGGTTCGGTGACGCTACAGTTGTTATGGAAAATAGTATGTGGTTATCGAAGGTTGTTCGGAGTCCCGGATGAGATCCTGGACATGACGAGGAGCTCCGGAATGGTCCGGAGGTGAAGATCGATATATTGGACGAACGGTATTGGAGTCCGGAATTGTTCCGGGAGTACCAAGTGATGACCAGCGTGTCCGAAAGGGGTTTCGGAGGCCCCGGGAAGCGTTGAGGGGCCTTATGGGCCAAGGGGAGGGGGCACATCAGCCCACTAAGGGGCTGAGAGCCCCTCCCACCCCATCTCACGTAACCAGGAGAGGTGGGGGCGCCGCCCCTAGGGCAACCGCCCCTCCCGGCTTGGGGGGCAAGTTTCCTAGGGGGTGGGGGCGCCCAAACCCATCTAGGGTTTCCCCTGTGGCTGCCGCCCCTCCCCTAGGGAACCCTAGGGCGCCTCCTCCTCCTCCCTTCCCCCTATATATAGTGAGGGAGAGAGAGGGCAGCCGAACCCTTCCCCTGGTGCAGTCCTCTCCCTCCTCCAACACCTCCTCCTCCTATGTAGTGCTTAGCGAAGCCCTGCCGGAGAACCACGAGCTCCATCGCCACCACGTCGTCGTGCTGCTGGAGTTTTCCCTCAACTTCTCATCTCCCCTTGCTGGATAAAGAAGGAGGAGACGTCCCTGGGCTGTACGTGTGTTGAACGCGGAGGCGCCGTCCGTTCGCGCTAGATCAGATCTTCTGCGATTTGAATCGCCGCGAGTACGACTCCATCAACTGCGTTCTTGTAATGCTTCCGCTTAGCGATCTTCAAGGGTATGAAGATGTTCATCCTCTCCCTCTCTTGTTGCTAGAATCTCCATAGATTGATCTTGGTGATGCGTAGAAAATTTTGAATTTCTGCTACGTTCCCCAACAGTGGCATCATGAGCTAGGTCTATTGCGTAGATTCTATGCACGAGTAGAACACAAGTTGTTGTGGGCATTGATTTTGTTCAATATGCTTACCATTACTAGTCCTATCTTGTTTCGATGGTATTGTGGGATGAAGTGGCCTGGACCGACCTTACACGTACACTTACGTGAGACAGGTTCCACTGACTGACATGCACTTGTTGCATAAGGTGGCTAGCGGGTGTCAGTCTCTCCCACTTTAGTCGGATCGGATTCAATGAAAAGGGTCCTTATGAAGGGTAAATAGCAATTGACATATCGCGTTGTGGTTTTGGCGTAGGTAAGAAACGTTCTTGCTAGAAACCTATAGCAGCCACGTAAAAACTTGCAACAACAATTAGAGGACGTCTAACTTGTTTTTGCAGCATATGCCGTGTGATGTGATATGGCCAAAAAGGATGTGATGAATGAAATATATGTGATGCATGAGATTGATCATGTTCTTGTAATAGGAATCACGACTTGCATGTCGATGAGTATGACAACCGACAGGAGCCATAGGAGTTGTCTTTATTTACTGTATGACCTGCGCGTCACTGAATAACGCCATGTAATTACTTTACATTATTGCTAAACCGTTAGCCATAGTAGTAGAAGTAATAGTCGGCGAGACAACTTCATGGAGACACGATGATGGAGATCATGGTGTCATGCCGGTGACAATGATGATCATGGCGCCCCGAAGATGGAGATCAAAAGGAGCAAAATGATATTGTCCATATCATGTCACTATTTGATTGCATGTGATGTTTATCATGTTTTTGCATCTTATTTGCTTAGAACGACGGTACTAAATAAGATGATCCCTCACTAAAATTTCAAGCAAGTGTTCCCCCTAACTGTGCACCATTGCGAAGGTTCGTTGTTTCGAAGCACCACGTGATGATTGTGTGTGATAGATTCTAACATTCGCATACAACGGGTGTAAGCCAGATTTACAGATGTGAAACACTTAGGTTGACTTGACGAGCCTAGCATGTACAGACATGGCCTCGGAACACAAGAGACCAAAAGGTCGAGCATGAGTCGTATAGTAGATACGATCAACATGAAGATGTTCACCGAAGATGACTAGTCCGTCTCACATGATGATCGGACACGACCTAGTTGACTCGGATCATGTATCACTTAAGATGACTAGAGGGATGTCTATCTGAGTGGGAATTCATTAGATGAACTTAATTATCCTAAACATAGTCAAAAGGTCTTTGCAAATTATGTCGTAGCTTGAGTTTTAGTTCTACTGTTTTAGATATGTTCCTAGAGAAAATTTAGTTGAAAGTTGATAGTAGCAATTATGCGGACTGGGTCTGTAAACTGAGGATTGTCCTCATTGCTGCGTAGAAGGCTTATGTCCTTAATGCACCGCTCGGTGTGCTAAACCTCGAACGTCGTCTGTGGATGTTGCGAACATCTAACATACACGTTTTGATGACTACATGATAGTCAAGTAATGTTAAACGGTTTAGAATTGTGGCGCCGAAGACGTTTTGAAACATCATGGAACATGTGAGATGTTCCAAGGGCTGAAATTGGGATTTCAGGCTAGTGCCCACGTCAAGAGGTATGAGACCTCTGACGAATTTCTTAGCCTACAAACTAAGGGAGAAAAGCTCAATCGTTGAGCTTGTACTCAGATTGTCTGGGTACAACAATCACTTGAATCGAGTGGGAATTAATCTTCCAGATGAGATAGTGATGTTTCTCCAAAGTCATTGCCACCAAGCTACTAGAGCTTCGTGATGAACTATAACATATCAGGGATAGATATGATGATCCTTGAGCTATTCATGATGTTTGACACCGCGAAAGTAGAAATCAAGAAGGAGCGTCAATTGTTGATGGTTAGTAAAACCACTAGTCTCAAGAAGGGCAAGGGCAAGAAGGGATACTTCATGAAACAACAAATCAGTTGCTGCTCTAGTGAAGAAGCCCAAGGTTGAACCCAAACCCAAGACTAAGTGCTTCTGTAATAAGGGGAATGGTCACTGAAGTAGAACTACCCTAGATACTTGGTAGATGAGAAGGCTGGCAAGGTTGATAGAAGTATATTGGATATACATTGTATTAAATGTGTATTTTACTAGTACTCCTAGTAGCCCCAGGGTATTAAGATACCGGTTCGGTTGCTAAGTGTTAGTAACTCGAAATAAAAGAGCTATGGAATAAACGGAGACTAGCTGAAGGCAAGGTGACGATATGTGTTGGAAGTATTTCCAATGTTGATATTATCAAACATCGCACACTCCCTCTACCATCGGAATTGGTGTTAAACCTAAATAATTGTTATTTGGTGTTTGCGTTGAGCATAGACATGATTGGATTATGTTTATCGCAATACGGTTGTTCATTTAAGGAGAATAATTGTTACTCTGTTTATTTGAATAATACCTTCAATGGTCTTGCACCTAATGAATGGTTTATTGAATCTCGATCGTAGTGATACACGTGTTCATACCAAAAGAAATAAGATAATAATGATAGTACCACATACTTGTGGCACTGCCATTTGAGTCATACTGGTATAGAAGGCATGAAAAAGCTCCATGTTGATGGATCTTTGGACTCACTCGTTTTAAAAAGTTTGAGACATGCGAACCATGTCTATTGGTATGTGCTCATAAAGAAACTCCATGAAGATGGATCGTTTGGACTCACTTGATTCTAAATCACTTGAGACATGCAAATCATACCACATGAGCAAGATGATTAAAAAGCCTCGTTTTCAGTAAGATGGAACAAGAGAGCAACTTGTTGGAAGTAATACATTTTGATGTGGGCTGTCCAATGAGTGCCGAGGCACGCAGTGGATATCGTTATGTTCTTACTTCACAGATGATTTGAGTAGATGCTGAGTATATTTACTTGATGAAACACAAGTCTGAATTATTCAAAGGTTCAAGTAATTTCAGAGTGAAGTTGAAGATCTTCATGACAAGAGGATAAAATGTCTATGATATGATCACAGAGATGAATATCTGAGTTACGTGTTTGGTACACAATTAAGACATTGTGGAAATTGTTTCACAACTAATACCGCCTGGAACACCATAGTGTGATGGTGTGTCCGAACATCATAGATGCACCCTATTGGATATGGGGCATACCATGATGTCTCTTATCGAATTACCACTATCGTTCATGGGTTAGGCATTAGAGACTACCGCATTCATTTTAAATAGGGTACCACGTAATTCCGTTGAGATGACACCATGTGAACTATGGTTTAGAGAAACCTAAGCTGTCGTTTCTTAAAAGTTTGGGGCTGCGACGCTTATGTGAAAAAGTTTAAGCCTGATAAGCTCGAACCCAAAGCGGATAAATGCATCTTCATAGGACACCCGAAACAGTTGGGTATACCTCCTATTTCAGATCCGGAAGCAAAAGTGATTGTTTCTAGAAATGGGTCCTTTCTCGAGGAATGGTTTATCTCGAAAGAATTGTGTGGGAGGATGGTGGAGACTTGATAAGGTTATTGAACCATCACTTCAACTAGCGTGTAGCAGGGCACAGGAAGCTGTTCCTGTGGTGCCTACACTAGTTGAAATGGAAGCTGATGATAGTGATCATGAAACTTCGGATCAAGTCACTACCAAACCTCGTAGGACGACAAGGACGCGTACTGCTTTAGAGTGGTACGGTAATCCTGTCTTGGAACTCATGTTGCTAGACAACAATGAACCTACGAGCTATGGAGAAGCGATGGTGGGCCCGGATTCCGACAAATGGCTCGAGGCCATAAAATCCGAGATAGGATCCATGAAAACAAAGTATAGAGTTTGGAAGAACTACTTGATGTTCGTAAGGCTATTGGGTACAGATGGATTTTAGAAGGAAGACGGACAATGATGGTAAGTGCCACCATTAAGAAAGCTCGACTTGTCGCTAAGATGTTTTCCGACAAGTTCAAGGAGTTGACTACAATGAGACTTTCTCACTCGTAGTGATGCTAAGAGTCTGTTGGAATTATATTAGCAGTTACTGCATTATTTATGAAATCTTGCAGATAGGATGTCAAAACATTGTTTCCTCGATGATTTTCTTGAGGAAAGAAGGTTTTGTCAATCCTATAAGATGCTAACAAGTATGCAAAACTCCAGAAATCCTTCTAAGGACTAGAGTAAGCATCTCGGAGTTGGAATATACGCTTTGAAGAGATGATAAAAGATTTCGGGTTTATACAAAGTTTATGAGAAACTTGTATTTCCAAAGAAGTGAGTGGGAGCACTATAGAATTTCTGATGAGTATATGTTGTTGACATATTGTTAATCAGAAATGATGTAGAATTTCTGGAAAGCATATAGGGTTATTTGAAAAGTGTTTTTCAATGGAAAACCTGGATTAAGCTACTTGCACATTGAGCATCAAGGTCTATAAGGATAGATCAAAAATGCTTAATAGTACTTCCAAATGAATACATACCGTGACAAGATTTTGAAGGAGTTCAAAACAGATTAGCAAAGAAGGAGTTCTTGGCTGTGTTATAAGGCGTTAGTATTGAGTAAGACTCAAGACCTAACCACAGCATAAGAGAGAGAAAGGACAAAGGTCGTCCCCTATGCTTTAGATGTAGGCTCTACAGTATGCTATGCTGTGTACCGCACCTGAAGTGTGCCTTGCCATGAGTCAGTCAAGGGGTACAAGAGTGATCCAGGAATGAATCACAGGACAACGGTCAGACTTATCCTTAGTAAACTAGTGGACTAAGGAATTTTCTCGATAATGGAGGTGGTAAAAGAGTTCGTCATAAAGGGTTACGCCGATGCAAACTTTGACACTAATCCGGATGACTCTGAGTAGTAAACCAGATTCGTATAGTAGAGCAGTTATTTGGAATAGTTCCAAATAGCGCGTGGTAGCTGCATCTAGGAGATGACATAGAGATTTGTAAAGCACACACGGATCTGAAAGATTCAGACCCGTTGACTAATAACCTCTCTCACAAGCGAGATATGATCAAACCCAATAGGTGTTGAATTGATTACAATCACATAGTGATGTGAACTAGATTATTGACTCTTGTGCAAGTGGGAGACTATTGGAAATATGCCCTAGAGGCAATAATAAAATGGTTATTGTTGTATTTCCTTGTTCATGATAATTGTCTATTGTTCATGCTATAATTGTATTGACCGGAAACCGCAATACATGTGTGAATACATAGACCACAACATGTCCCTAGCGAGCCTCTAGTTGACTAGCTCATTGATCAACAGATGGTCATGGTTTCCTGACCATGGACATTGGATGTCATTGATAATGGGATCACATCATTAGGAGAATGATGTGATGGACAAGACCCAATCCTAAGCATAGCACAAGATCGTATAGTTCGTTTGCTAAAAGCTTTTCTAATGTCAAGTATCATTTCCTTAGACCATGAGATTGTACAACTCCCGGATACCGTAGGAATGCTTTGGGTGTACCAAACATCACAACGTAACTGGGTGGCTATAAAGGTGCACTACGGCTATCTCCGAAAGTGTCTGTTGGGTTGGCACGGATCGAGACTGGGATTTGTCACTCCGTATGCCGGAGAGGTTTCTCTGGGCCCACTCGGTAATGCATCATCATAATGAGCTCAATGTGACTAAGTAGTTAGTCACGGGATCATGCATTATGGAATGAGTAAAGTGACTTGCCGGTAACGAGATTGAACGAGGTATTGGGATACCGACGATCGAATCTCGGGCAAGTAACGTCCCGATTGACAAAGGGAATTGTATACAGGATTGATTGAATCCCCGACATCGTGGTTCATCCGATGAGATCATCGTGGAACATGTGGCAGCCAACATGGGTATACAGATCCCTCTATTGGTTATTGGCCGGAGAACGTCTCGGTCATGTCTGCATCGTTCCCGAACCCGTAGGGTCTACACACTTAAGGTTCGGTGATGCTAGAGTTGTTATGGGAAATAGTATGTGGTTACCGAAGGTTGTTCGGAGTCCCGGATAAGATCCCGGACATGACGAGGAGCTCCGGAATGGTCCGGAGGTGAAGATCGATATATTGGACAAAGGGTATTGGAGTCCAGAATTGTTCCGGGAGTACCAGGTGATGACCAGCGTGTCCGAAAGGGGTTTCGGAGGCCCCGACAAGCGTTGGGGGCCTTATGGGCCAAGGGGAGGGGGCACATCAGCCCACTAAGGGGCTGAGCGCCCCTCCCACCCATCTCAGGTAACCAGGAGAGGTGGGGCGCCACCCCCAGGGCAGCCGCCCCTCCCGGCTTGGGGGGCAAGTTTCCTAGGGGGTGGGGCGCCCAAACCCGTCTAGGGTTTCCCCTATGGCCGCCGCCCCTCCCCTAGGGAACCCTAGGGCGCCTCCTCCTCCTCCCTTCCCCCTATATATAGTGAGGGAGAGAGAGGGCAGCCGAACCCTTCCCCTGGCGCAACCCTCTCCCTCCTCCTCCGTAGTGCTTGGCGAAGCCCTGCCGGAGAACCATGAGCTCCATCGCCACCTCGTCATCGTGCTGCTGAAGTTTTCCCTCAACTTCTCCTCTCCCCTTGCTGGATCAAGAAGGATGAGACGTCCCCGGGCTGTACGTGTGTTGAACGCGGAGGCGCCGTTCATTTGGCGCTAGATCGGATCTTCTGCAATTTGAATCGCCGCGAGTATGACTCCATCAACCACGTTCTTGTAATGCTTCCGCTTAGCGATCTTCAAGGGTATGAAGATGTTCATCCTCTCCCTCTCTTGTTGCTAGAATCTCCATAGATTGATCTTGGTGATGCGTAGAAAATTTTGAATTTCTTCTATGTTCCCCAACATTACCCCTACTATTTCTGTGTGTTCACATGATTAAGCTACTGTAGTAATCATGCTTTATAGATTTCGTTTCAATAAAGTGCCAAGTAAGACCTTTGGGATGGTCTATGGTAATAGTTGATTTGATCTTGCTGAAAAACAGAAACTTTTGCGCCCAGAAAAATAATTTTCATTTTTTTACAGAAGCGTGATAAAATCCTAATTCTTTTTTGACAAGATTTATATTATCCATCTTGGATGTTTTATATGCATTTATATGCTATTTTATATGATTTTTGGGACCAACCTATTAACCTAGAGCCCAGTGCCAGTTTCTGTTTTTTCCTTGTTTTTGAGTTTTACAAAAAAGGAATACCAAATGGAGTCCAATTGACCTACCAATTTTTGTGGATTTTTTATGGACCAGAAGAAGCCCCCGAAGCAAAAGAGTTGGGCCAGAAGAGTCCTGAGCCATCCACGAGGGTGGAGGGCACGCCCTACCCCCTGGGCGCGCCCCCTGCCTCGTGGATGACTCGGAGACCACCCTGACTTGTTCCCGACGCCAAAAAATCCTATAAATATAGAAACCCCCCAAAAGAAACCAAGATTGGGAGTTCCGCCGCCGCAAGCCTCTGTAGCCACCAAAAACCTATCGGGACCCTATTCCGGCACCCTGCCGGAGGGGGGAATCATCACTGGTGGCCATCTTCATCATCCCGACGCTCTCCATGACGAGGAGGGAGTAGTTCACCCTCGAGGCTAAGGGTATGTACCAGTAGCTATGCGTTTGATCTCTCTCTCTCTCTCTCTCTCTCTCGTGTTCTTGATTTGGCACGATCTTGATGTACTGCGAGCTTTGCTATTATAGTTGGATCATATGATGTTTCTCCCCCTCTACCTTCTTGTAATGGATTGAGTTTTCCCTTTGAAGTTAGTTATCGGATTGAGTCTTTAAGGATTTGAGAAAACTTGATGTATGTCTTGCATGTGCTTATCTGTGGTGACAGTGGGATATTCACGTGATCTACTTGCTGTATGTTTTGGTGATCAACTTGCGGGTTCTGTGACCTTGTGAACTTATGCATAGGGGTTGGCACACGTTTTCGTCTTGACTCTCCGGTAGAAACTTTGGGGCACTCTTTGAAGTTCTTTGTGTTGGTTTGAATAGATGAATCTGAGATTATGTGATGCATATCGTATAATCAAACCCAAGGATACTTGAGGTGACATTGGAGTATCTAGGTGACATTAGGGTTTTGGTTGATGTGTGCCTTATGGTGTTATATTACTATGAACTCTAGGGCTGTTTGTGACACTTATAGGAATAGCCGAATGGATTGATCAGAAATAATAACTTTGAGGTGGTTTCGTACCCTACAATAATCTCTTCGTTTTTTCTCCGCTATTAGTGACTTTGGAGTGACTCTTTGTTGCATGTTGAGGGATTGTTATATGATCTATTTATGTTATTATTGTGGAGAGAACTTGCACTACTGAAAGTATGAACCCTAGGCCTTGTTTCCAAGCATTGCAATACCGTTTTTGCTCACTTTTGTTACTTGCTACCTTGCTGTTTTTATATTTTCAGATTATATAAACCTATATCTACCATCCATATTGCACTTGTATCACCATCTCTTCACCGAACTAGTGCACCTATACAATTTACAATTGTATTGGGTGTGTTGGGGACACAAGAGACTCTTTGTTATTTGGTTGAAGGGTTGTTTGAGAGAGACCATCTTCATCCTATGTCTCCCATGGATTGATAAACCTTAGGTCATCCACTTGAGGGAAATTTGCTACTGTCCTACAAACCTTTGCACTTGGAGGCCCAACAATGTCTACAGGAAGAAGGTTGCATAGTAGACATCAGTTTCCCTGTCCGGCAATGTACCGGAAAGGGCCCCCGATTGGTTTTTCGTGGCTACGGAGGCTTACGATGGCGGAACTCCTGATCTAGGTTTCTTTCTGGGGGTTTCTGGATTTATAGGAATTTTTGTTAGGGAACGTAGTAATTTCAAAAAAATTCCTACGCACACGCAAGATCATGGTGATGCATAACAATGAGAGGGGAGAGTGTTTTCCAGGTACCCTCCTAGACCGAAAGCGGAAGCGTTAGCACAACGTGGTTGATGTAGTCGTACGTCTTCACGATACGACCGATCCAAGTACCGAACGTACGGCACCTCCGAGTTCAGCACACGTTCAACTCGATGACGTCCCATGAACTCCGATCCAGCAGAGCTTTGCAGGAGAGTTCCGTCAGCACGACGGCGTGATGATGGTGGTGATGATATTACCGACGTAGGGCTTCGCCTAAGCACCACTACGATATTACCGAGGTGGAATATGGTGGAGGGGGGCACCGCACACGGCTGGGAGAGATCAATAGATCAACTTATGTGTCTATGGGGTGCCCCCCTCCCCCGTATATAAAGGAGCGGAGGAGGGGGAGGGCCGGCCCTCTCTAGGCGAGCCCAAGGGGGAGTCCTACTCCCAGTGGGAGTAGGATTCCCCCTTCCCAAGTTGGAGTAGGAGAAGGAAGGGAAGGAGGAGTAGGAGAGAAGGAAAGGTGGGCCGCACCCCCAAACCTATTCCTATTCGGCCTCCTGCCGAAAGGGGGGCGCACCAGCCCCTTGTGGGCTGATGTGCTTCCTTCTTATGTCCCATAAGGCCCATAACTTCTCCCCGGCGAATTCCCATAACTCCCTGGTACTCCGATAAATACCTGAATCACTCGGAACCTTTCCGATGTCTGAATATAGTCGTCCAATATATCGATATTTACGTCTCGACCATTTCGAGACTCCTCATCATGTCCCCGATCTCATCCAGGACTCCGAACTACCTTCAGTACATCAAAACACATAACTCATAATATAAATCATCACCGAACTTTAAGCGTGCGGACCCTACGGGTTCGAGAACTATGTAGACATGACCGAGATACGTCTACGGTCAATAACCAATAGCGTAACCTGGATGCTCATATTGGTTCTCACATATTCTACGAAGATCTTTATCTGTCAAACCGCATAACTACATACGTTGTTCCCTTTGTTATCGGTATGTTACTTGCCCGAGATTCGATCGTCGGTATCTCAATACCTAGTTCAATCTCGTTACCGACAAGTCTCTTTACTCGTTATGTAATGCATCATTCCGCAACTACTCATTAGTCACATTGCTTGCAAGGCTTATAGTGATGTGTATTACCAAGAGGGCCCAGAGATACCTCTCTGACAATCGGAGTGACAAATCCTAATCTCGAAATACGCCAACTCAGCAAGTACCTTCGGAGACACCTGTAGAGATCCTTTATAATCACCCAGTTATGTTGTGACGTTTGGTAGCACACAAAGTGTTCCTCCGGTAAACGGGAGTTGTATAATCTCGTAGTCATAGCAACATGTATAAGTCATGAAGAAAGCAATAGCAACATAATAAACGATCAAGTACTAAGCTAACGGAATGGGTCAAGTCAATCACATCATTCTCCTAATGATGTGATCCCATTAATCAAATGACAACTCATGTCTATGGTTAGGAAACTTAACCATCTTTGATTAACGAGCTAGTCAAGTAGAGGCATACTAGTGACACTATGTTTGTCTATGTATTCACACATGTATTATGTTTCCTGTTAATACAATTCTAGCATGAATAATAAACATTTATCATGAAATAAGGAAATAAATAATAACTTTATTATTGCCTCTAGGGCATATTTCCTTCAATTTTTGGCGTCGGTCTCATGTCAGGGGGGTCCACGGGGCAGCGGCAAGACAAGGGGCGCACCCTAGGGGGGGGGGGGTGCCCTCCACCCTTGCTATCACCTCGGGATTCTTATGGCCCCAACTCTGATGCTCCGTGGCCTTCTTCTAGTCCATAAAAAATCACCGTAATTTTTCTACTCGTTTGGACTCCTTTTGATATTCCTTTTCTGTAAAACTCAAAAACAAGGACAAAAGCATAAAATGGCACCGGGCTCTATGTTAATAGGTTAGTCCCAAAAAATATAAAATAGCATATAAATGCATTTAAAACATCCAAGATGGATAATTAATAGCATGGAATTATAGATACGTTAGAGACGTATCAAGCATCCCCAAGCTTAATTCCTACTCGTCCTCGAGTAGGTAAATGATAAAAATAGAATTTTTGATGTGGAATGCTACCTAACATATTTATCCATGTATTTTTCTTTATTGTGGCATGAATATTCAGATCTATAAGATTCAAAACAAAAGTTTAATATTGACATAAAAACAATAATACTTCAAGCATACTAATAAAGCAATCATGTCTTATCAAAATAACATGGCCAAAGAAAGTCATCCCTACAAAATCATATAGTCTGGCTATGCTCCATCTTCATCACACAAAGTATTAAATCATGCACAACCCCGATGACAAACCAAGCAATTGCTTCATACTTCTAATTTTCTCAAACTTTTTCAACTTTCACGCAATACATGAGCATGAGCCATGGATATAACACTATGGGTGGAATAGAATATGGTGGTTGTGGTGAAGACAAAAAAAGGAGATAGTCTCACATCAACTAGGCGTATCAACAGGCTATGGAGATGCCCATCAATAGATATCAATGTGAGTGAGTGAGCATTGTCATACAACGGATGCACTAGAGCTATAAGTGTATGAAAGCTCAAAGGAAACTAAGTGGGTGTGCATCCAACTCGCTTGCTCACGAAGACCTAGGGAAAATTGAGGATCTATGACAATATAACTTCTATGTGAATATGAACAAACATAAATCATTACGTTGTCTTCTGTGTCCAACTTCAACAATTTTGGCATATAATATTTTGATGGGGGCTCACAATCACAAAAGATTTCCAAGATAGTGTATTTGCATGTGAAAGTTCTCTTCCTTATAGTAATCAGTCAGGAATTGCTTATATGACCAATACTATGATTGTCAAGCTTCAAAAGATTTCACTTTCTAAACCCAATGTGAAGCTACCACTATGCAAGATATGAACATATAATTTCAACTTCATGATATTCAATTCATTCAATAATTTACTCATAGGATATAAGTGAAGCACAAGAGTAAATGACAAACTACTCCAAAAAGATATAAGTGAAGATCAAGCGAGTAGTTATGTAAATGGGTAGCTATTTGAGACTCTCTCTTATTTAAAAGTTTCAGATCTAAATATTTTGTTAAAACACCAAGCAAAACAAAACGAAATGACATTCCAAGAATAACACACATCATGTGAAAAAGCAAAAACTTAGGCTCAACTGATACTAATCGATAATTGTTGAAGAAGAAAGGTGGGATGCCTACCGGGGCATCCCCAAGCTTAGATGCTTGACACTTCTTGAAATATTATCTTGGGGTGTGATACCTCTCCGTCGTATCTATAATTTTTGATTGTTTCATGCCATTATTATTAAACTTTTACATACTTTTGGCAACTTTTTGTATGATTTATTTGGACTAACTTACTTATCTAGTGCCCAGTGCCTGTTCCTGTTTGTTGCCTGTTTTTGTATCACAGAAAATCCATATCAAACGAAGTCCAAATGTGATGAAACTCTACGGAGAATTATTTTGGAATATTTGTGAATTTTAGGAATTGGAATCACCACAAATGGAGGCCCACACAAACAAAGATACACCAGGGCGCGCCCCAGGCCCCTTCCGCGTGGTGGTGGGTTGTGCTCACCTCGTACGTTGGTTGGAGCTATACTTAGGTCGTAAGGAGGCTTATACCAGGACAAAAATCATGCAAAAATATCAGCACAATCAGAGTTATGGATCTCCGTGAATATAAGAAACGGTTTTTGGCCAGACCTGGAGAGCGCGAAACAGAAGAGGACAGAGAGGGAGATCCAATCTCGGAGATCCAATCTCGGAGGGGCTCCTGCCCCTCCGCCGCCATGGAGACCATGGACTAGAGAGGGAACCCTCCTCCCATCTAGGGGGGAGGCCAAGGAAGAAGAAGAAGAAGGAGGGGGATCTCCCCCTCTCTCTCGGTGGCGCCGGAGTGCCGCCGGGGCTAGGATCATGATGACAATCTACATCAACAATCTTGCTACCGTCAACACCAACTCTCCCCCCCTCTATGCAGCGGTGTAAAACCTCTTCTCCCCGCTGTAATCTCTACTTAAACATGGTGCTCAACTCCATATATTATTTCCCAATGATCTATGGTTATCCTAAGATGTTTGAGTAGATCCGTTTTGTCCTATGGGTTAATCGTGATTTTGGTTGGTATGATTGTATATTTTATTTATGGTGCTGTCCTATGGTGCCCTCCATTCTCGCGCAAATGTGAGGGCCCCCCGCTGTAGGTGTTGCAATATGTTCATGGTTTGCTTATTGTCAGTGTTGCGGGGGTGACATCAGCCTAAACGTGAATAAGTGGGTTATGGCGTTTGGGAGTAAAGAGGACTTTATACTTAATGCTATAGTTAGGTTTCACGACCTTAATGATCTTTAGTAGTTGCGGATGCTTGCTAGGGGTCCAATCATAAGTGCATATGATCCAAGTAGAGAAAGTATGTTAGCTCATGCCTCTCTCTCATATAAAATTACAAGAATGATTACTGGTACTTGTTATCGATTGCCTAGGGACAAATGACTTTCTTGTTGACAAAAGCTATCCACTTTTATTACCTCGCAATTTATTCATAGTTTTATTCTCGCAAAGTACTTGTAGTTTTATTCTTGCAAAATAGTTTCATACTTGTTTTAGGTAAAGCAAACCTCAAGTGTGTGTAGAGTTGTATCGGTGGTCGATAGAACTTGAGGGAATATTTGTTCTACCTTTAGCTCCTCGTTGGGTTTGACACTCTTATTTATCGAAGAATGCTACAAACGGTCCCCTATACTTGTGGGTTATAAAGACCTTTTTCTAGCGCCATTGTCGGGGAGCAATAGCGCGGGGTGAATATTCTCCTGTGTGCTGGTTTGCTTTATCACTAAGTAATTTTTATTTCCTGTTCTAAGTTGTTCTCTATCTTTAGTTATGGATATGGAATATGAAACACCAAAAAAAATTAGTTGTACTTGCTACTCATGGAGATGGGGAACCTCCTAAAACCCTCGATGATCGTTATGTGAAAAATATTATGCACTACTTTGATAATCCCGAGAAAACCCCATTCAACATGATAATGGGAGACATGTTGGATCAACGTAAATACTTCAGGGATTATCGCTTGACACAAAAAGGGAAAGTTTTATGGGATCAAATTCATATATTGCATTGGTATGCTCGGGAGCTATGCTTGAGATATGATTTTACTTGTTGGTCTAGGATGAATGCTCCACATCTTCCCTTTTCATGCAAATTTAATGATAATGAAACCTTGGCTTCTTATGCTAATGGTATATATATGATTACTTTGATGTGGAACGAATAGAAGAATTTTTTGCTTTTAAGGGTGCTTATGAAATTGAATCTTTGTTTGAAAAGTTTGAAGATTTTGATGATTCAGTTTATAGACCTGAAATTTTTCCATCCTTAAACATTGCTATGATAATTACAAATCTAATCCCGATATTGATGCATTTATTGAGAGAGTCTCCGCTGTCCAAGAGGAGACTAATATTTTGCAGAAGTCTACGGAAGAAGGAATTGATGAAACTGTGATCTCATTGGATGAAAAAGATGATGAGGAGAGCGAAGAACAAAAGGAGGAAGAGCGGATTAGCTACCCGTTCCCACCTTCTAATGATAGTAACTCTTCAACTCATACATTGTTTAATGTCCCTTCGTTCTTAGCGAAGGATGAACGCTATGATAATTTCTATGATCCCGTTGATTCGTTTGAAATATCCCTTTTTGTTGATGCTTGCTATGCTTGTGGCCAAGATGCCAATATGAATTATGCTATTGGAGATGAACTTGCTACTGTTCCTTATGTTAACATGAAATTGTTGCTATTGCACCCACACATGATAGTCCTATTATCTTTTTGAATTCTCCAAACTACACTATATCGGATAAGTTTGCTCTTATTAAGGATTATATTGATGGGTTACCTTTTACCGTTGCACATGACGATTTTGATGAATATAATATGCATGTTCTTGCTGCTCCTACTTGCATTATTATGAGAGACGAACTACATCTCCACCTCTCTATGTTTCCAACACGATAAAATTGCAAGAAACTGCTTATGCTATGTATTGGCCTTTACTTGATGTGCATGAATTGTTCTTGTATGACATGCCGATGCATAGGAAGAGAGTTAGAATTCGTCATTGCTTGATTTATGTTGCTTTGTGCTCACTACTAAATGTCAAATCATTGTTAATTCAAATTGGCTTTGATACACCTTGGGATTCGGGTGGATTCATTACTTGAGCCCTTTATGCCTAGCTTAATGGCTTTAAAGAAAGCGTTGCCAGGGAGGCAACCCGGAAGTTTTAGAGAGTCATTTATTTCTATTGAGTGCTTTTATAAAGTTGAAAAACAAAAAATATAGATCGGAACTTAAAACTTCACAAAAGGAAAAGTGAAAGTGAGAAGGACGAGCACCGTGGAAGCGGGAGCATGCCTTAAACTTTGTTCATGCCCATGGAAACTTTGTGAATCTTGAATTGCAAAAAAATTTCAACAAAAATAATGATCCCCTTGCACAATTCCATTGTATTATAAAAATAATGTGCCAAGATTTGCCTTTAGGATGTTTAAATTGCACGTTGGTTTGTGCGGTGCAAAACAGAAACTTTGGTTATAGTGCATGATTTTACATTTTTTTACTGGAACATCAAACAGTTCTGAAATGTTTTGTACTGTATTTCTATACAAAATGTTTATTTTTTCCTAATTTTATCAGAATTTTTGGAGTTACAGAAGTATGGTGGATGTTCAAATCTTTACAGACTGTCTTGTTTTCACAGATTGCCATTATAGCTTCATTATTTGCGTATGTTTGAATTCTTGTTGAAGCCTCCTTGACTTGGGGCCAATGAACTGTTATAGCATACAGTGGTAATGTTTGTTTATGATTATACAATAATGTTGTAGCAGTACATGATGGGATTTCATTGCCATTTTCACTAACCCCGCCACTAAAAGTTCGTTTAAGTTTTGTGTGGATGAAGTGTTTGAAGATCGAGGAGGTCTCGATATGAGGAGAAGGAGGAGAGGCAATAGCTTAAGGTTGGGGATTCCCAAGGCATCCCAAGTAAATATTCAAGGAGACTAAAGCGTCTAAGCTTGGGGATGCCCCAGAAGGCATCCCATCTTTCTTCAACAAGTATCAGTCTGTTTTCGGATTCGTTTTGTTCATGTGATATGTGCAAATCTTGGAGCGTCTTTTGCATTTAGTTTTCATTTTTTCTTTTATGCACCTTGCTGGTATGAGATAGTCCATGGTTGATTTGCAGAATGCTCATTGCACTTCACTTATATCTTTTGAGTATGGATTTATAGAATGCTTCATGTGCTTCACTTATATCATTTGAAGTTTGGATTGCCTATTTCTCTTCACATAGAAAACCGATGTTTGTAGAATGCTCTTTTGCTTCACTTATATTTGTTAGAGCATGTTCTTTTGTATAAAGAATTAAAATCTCATGCTTCACTTATATCTATTTAGAGAGTCAACAGGAATTGGTCATTTGCATGGTTAGTCACAAAATCCTACATAAAACTTATGGATCACTGAATATGATATGTTTGATTCCTTGCAATATTTTTACGATATAGAGATGGAATATGTGGGAAGTACCAGTAAACGGTTGTGGTTAGTAGGAATACTGGTGTTAAGGTTTGTGATTCCTGAAGCATGCATGTATAGTTTCTCGTTCTGCTATGAAAGTTGGAGTGCAATTTATCCTTGATTGTCTATCTTTGTGTGAAGGTCGGGGGTGCGCGATGGTTAACTCCTACCAACCTCCCCCCTAGGGGCATGCATAGTAGTACTTTGCTTCGAGGGCTAATAAACTTTTGCAATAAGTATATGAGTTCTTTATGACTAATGTGAGTCCATGGATTATACGCACTCTTACCTTCCCACAATTTGCTAGCCTCTATGGTACAGTGCATTGCCCTTTCTCACCTCGAGACTTGGTGCAAACTTCGCAGGTGCATCCAAACCCCGTGATATTATGCGCTCTATCACACATAAGCCTTATTATATCTTCCTCAAAACAGCCACCATACCTACCTATTATGGCTTTTCCATGGCCATTCTGAGATTTATTGCCATGCAACTTCCACCGCTTCCGTTTTGATGACTTGAGTATTCATTGTCATATTGCTTTGCATGATCATATAGTTGACATAGTAGTTGTGGCTCAGCCACCGTGCATCATTTTTATACATATTACGCTAGATCATTGCACCTCCTGGTACACTGCCAGAGGCATTCATACAGAGTCATATTTTGTTATAGGTATCGAGTTGTAATTTGTATTCCTTTTGAGTTATAAGTAAATAGAAGTGTGATGATCATCATTTTTAGAGCAGTGCCCCAGTGAGGAGAGGATGATGAAGACTATGATTCCCCCACAAGTCGGGATGAGACTCCGGACAACGAGAGAAAAAAAAGAGAAAAAGGAAAAAGGGAAAAGAAAAAAAAGAAAAAAAGAAAAAATAAACAAAGAGAGAAGGGGCATTGTTAGTATCCTTTAGCACACTTGTGCTTCAAAGTAGCACCATGTTTTTCATATGGAGAGTCTCATATGTTGTCACTTTCATATACTAGTGGGAATTTTTCATTGTAGGATTAGATGCAAACCAACTTAGTTTTTATATGGAGCTTTCATAAACTTATAGCTCTTAGTGCATTCGTTGCATGCCAATCCCTACTCCTCGCATTGATATCAATTGATGGGCATCTTCATAGCCCATTGGTTAGCCGCGTCGATGTGAGACTTTCTTGCTTTTTGTCTTCTCTATATTTACCCCTATCATCATACTCTATTCCACCGATAGTGCTATATCCATGGCTTGCGCTCATGTATTGTGTGAGAGTGAAAATGCTGAAGCGTGTTAAAAAGTATGAACCAATTGCTTGACCGACACCGGGATAGTACATGATTTATACTTTGAGCTGAGAAGATAGAGCATGACAAGACTATATGATTTTGTAGGGATAGCGTTCTTTAGCATTTGATATTCTGAAAGACATGATTGTTTGTTGGGATGCCTGAGTATTGATGTCTTTATGTCAAATTATAGACTATTACTTTGAATCACTTATGTCTTAATATTCTTGCCATGACTAGATATACGATCAAGTTTATGCTAGGTAGCATTCCACATCAAAAATTATTATTTTTATCATTTACCTACTCAAGGACGAGCATGAATTAAGCTTGGGGATGCTGATACGTCTCCGTCGTATCTATAATTTTTGATTGTTTCATGCCATTATATTCAACTTTTACATACTTTTGGTAACTTTTTATATGATTTATCTGGACTAACTTACTTATCCAGTGCCTAGTGCCAGTTCCTGTTTGTTGCCTATTTTTGTATTGCAGAAAATCCATATCAAACGAAGTCCAAACGTGATGAAACTCTACGAAGAATTATTTTGGAATATTTGTGAATTTTAGGAGTTGTAATCACCGCAAACGGAGGCCCACACAGACCACGATACACCAGGGCGCGCCCCAGGCCCCTAGCGCGTGGTGGTGGGTTGTGCTCACCTCGTACGTCGGTTGAAGCTCACCTTAGGGCGCAAGGAAGCTTATATCAGGAAAAAAATGTGTAAAAAGATCAGCGCAATCGGAGTTACGGATCTCCAAGAATATAAGAAATGATTTTCGGCCAGATCTGGAGAGCACGAAATAGAAGAGAACAGAGAGGGAGATCCAATCTCGGAGGGGCTCCTGCCCCTCCACCGCCATGGAGGCCATGGACCATAGGGGGAACCCTTCTCCCATCTAGGGGGAGGCCAAGGAAGAAGAAGAAGAAAGAGGGGGGCTCTCCCCCTCTCTCCTGGTGGCTTGAGTGCCGCCAGGGCTAGGATTATGACGACGATCTACATCAACAATCTTGCTACCGTCTGTTGAGGAACGTAGCAATAATTCAAAATTTGCTACGCGTCACCAAGATCAATCTATGGAGATTCTAGCAACAAGAGAGGGAGAGGATGAGTGTATCTTCATACCCTTGAAGATCGCGATGCAGAAGCGTTACAAGAACGCGGTTGGTGGAGTCGTACACACAGCGATTCAGATCGCGGTCGATTCCGATCTAAGCGCCGAACGGACGGTGCCTCTACGTTCAACACACGTACAGCCCGGGGAGGTCTCCTCCTTCTTGATACAGCAAGGGGAGAGGAAAAGTTGAGGGAAAACTCCAGCAGCACGACGGCGTGGTGGCGATGGAGCTCGTAGTTCTCCGGCAGGGCTTCGCTAAGCACTACGGAGGAGGAGGAGGTGTTGGAGGAGGGAGGGGCTGCGCCAGGGAAAGGGTGTGTGGCTGCTCTCTCTCTCCCTCACTATATATAGGGGGAAGGGGGTGGAGGAGGTGCCCTAGGGTTCCCTAGGGGAGGGGTGGCGGCCACAGGGGAAACCCTAGATGGGTTTGGGCGCCCCCACCCCTAGGAAACTTGCCCCCAAAGCCGGGAGGGGCGGCTGCCCTAGGGGAGGCGCCCCACCTCTCCTGGTTACGTGAGAGACGTTGGGAGGGGCGCACCACCCCTTAGTGGGATGGTTTGCCCCTTCCCCTTTGGTCCATGAGGCCCTCCAACACTTGCCGGGGCTCCCGAAACACCTTTCGGTCATGCTGGCCAGCCTGGTACCCCCGGAACACTTCCGGACTCCAATACCCTTTGTCCAATATATCGATGTTCACCGCCGGACTATTCCGGAACTCCTCGTGACGTCCGAGATAACATCTGGGACTCCGAACTACCTTCGGTAACCGCATACTATTTCCCATAACAACTCTAGCGTCACCGAACCTTAAGTGTGCAGACCCTACGGGTTTGGGAACCATGCAGACATGACCGAGACGTTCTCCGGCCAATAACCAACAGCGGGATCTCGATACCCATGTTGACTCCCACATGTTACACGATGATCTCATCGGATGAACCACGATGTTGCGGATTCAATCAATCCCGTATACAATTCCCTTTGTCTATCGGTATGTTACTTGCCCGAGATTCGATCGTCGGTATCCCAATACCTCGTTCAATCTCGTTACCGGCAAGTCACTTTACTCGTTCCGTAATGCATGATCCCGTGACTAACTACTTAGTCACATTGAGCTCATTATGATGATGCAATACCGAGTGGGCCCAGAGATACCTCTCCGTCATACGGAGTGACAAATCCCAATCTCGATTCGTGCCAACCCAACAGATACTTTCAGAGATACCTGTAGTGCACCTTTATAGCCACCCAGTTACGTTGTGACGTTTGGTACACCCAAAGCATTCCTACAGTATCCGGGAGTTGCACAATCTCATGGTCTAAGGAAATGATACTTGACATTTAGAAAAGCTCTTAGCAAACGAACTACACGATCTTGTGCTATGCTTAGGATTGGGTCTTGTCCATCACATCATTCTCCTAATGATGTTATCCCGTTATCAGTGACACCCAATGTCCATGGTCAGGAAACCATAACCATCTATTGATCAACGAGCTAGTCAACTAGAGGCTCACTAGGGACATGTTGTGGTCTATGTATTCACACATGTATTACGGTTTCCAGTTAATACAATTATAGCATGAACAATAGACAATTATCATGAACAAGGAAATATAATAATAACCATTTTATTATTGCCTCTAGGGCATATTTCCAACACCGTCAACACCAACTCTCTCCCCCTCTATGCAGCAGCGTAACACCTCTTCTCGCCGATGTAATCTCTAATTAAACATGGTGCTCAACTCCATATATTATTTGAAGGAAATATGCCCTAGAGGCAATAATAAAGTTATTATTTATTTCCTTATTTCATGATAAATGTTTATTATTCATGCTAGAATTGTATTAACCGGAAACATGATACATGTGTGAATACATAGACAAACATATAGTCACTAGTATGCCTCTACTTGACTAGCTCATTAATCAAAGATGGTTATGTTTCCTAACCATAGACATGTGTTGTCATTTGATTAATGGGATCACATCATTAGGAGAATGATGTGATTGACATGACCCATTCCGTTAGCCTAGCGCTTGATCGTTTAGTATGTTGCTATTGCTTTCTTCATGACTTATACATGTTCCTGTAACTATGAGATTATGCAACTCCCGTTTACCGGAGGAACACTTTGGGTGCTACCAAACGTCACAAGGTAACTGGGTGATTATAAAGGAGTACTACAGGTGTCTCCAAAGGTACATGTTGGATTGGCGTATTTCGAGATTAGGTTTTGTCACTCCGATTGTCGGAGAGGTATCTCTGGGCCCTCTCGGTAATGCACATCAGTATAAGCCTTGCAAGCAATGTGAAAAATGAGTTAGTTGCGGGATGATGCATTATGTAACGAGAAAAGAGACTTGCCGGTAACGAGATTGAACTAGGTATTGGATACCGACGATCGAATCTCGGGCAAGTAACATACCGATGACAAAGGGAACAACATATGTTGTTATGCGGTTTGACCGATAAAGATCTTCGTAGAATATGTAGGAGCCAATATGAGCATCCAGGTTCCGCTATTGGTTATTGACCAAGAATAGTTCTAGGTCATGTCTACATAGTTCTCGAACCCGTAGGGTCCGCACGCTTAAGGTTTCGATGATAGTTATATTATGAGTTTATGAGTTTTGATGTACCGAAGGAGTTCGGAGTCCCGGATGAGATCGGGGACATGACGAGGAGTCTCGAAATGGTCGAGACGTAAAGATCGATATATTGGACGACTATATTCGGAGTTCGGAAAGGTTCCGAGTGATTCGGGTATTTTTCGGAGTACCGGAGAGTTACGGGAATTAGCCGGGGAGTATATGGGCCTTATTGGGCCATACGGGAATAGAGGACAGAGGCCAAAAGGAAGGAGGCGTGCAGCCCCCCTCTGGTCCGAATTGGACAAGGGGTGCGGCCCCCTTTTCCTTCCTCCTCTCCCCCTCTTTCCCCCTTCTCCTACTCCAACAAGGAAGGAGGGGTGGGAGTAGGACTCCCCTTGGCGCGCCCCTCCTAGGCCGGCCGCCCCTCCCCCCTTGCTCCTTTATATACGGGGGCAGGGGGGCACCTCTAGGCACAACAACACAAGTTGATCTACGGATCGTTCCTTAGCCGTGTGCGGTGCCCCCCTCCACCATATTCCACCTCGGTCATATTATCGCGGAGTTTAGGCGAAGCCCTGCACCGGTAGAGAATCATCATCGTCACCACGCCGTCGTGCTGACGGAACTCATCCCCGAAGCTTTGCTGGATCGGAGCCCGGGGATCGTCATCGAGCTGAACGTGTGCTGAACTCGGAGGTGCCGTACGTTCGGTACTTGGATCGGTCGGATCGTGAAGACGTACGACTACATCAACCGCGTTGTCATAACGCTTCCGCTTACGGTCTACGAGGGTACGTGGACAACACTCTCCCCTCTCGTTGCTATGCCATCACCATGATCTTACGTCTACGTAGGAATTTTTTTGAAATTACTACGTTACCCAACAGTGGCATCCGAGCCTAGGTTTTACGCGTTGATGTTATATGCACGAGTAGAACACAAGTGAGTTGTGGGCGATACAAGTCATACTGCTTACCAGCATGTCATACTTTGGTTCGGCGGTATTGTGACATGAAGCGGCCCGGACCGACATTACGCGTACGCTTACACGAGACTGGTTTCACCGTTACGAGCACTTGTGCTTAAAGGTGGCTGGCGGGTGTCTGTCTCTCTCACTTTAGCTGAATCGAGTGTGGCTACGCCCGGTCCTTGTGAAGGTTAAAACAGCACTAACTTGACAAACTATCGTTGTGGTTTTGATGCGTAGGTAAGAACAGTTCTTGCTAAGCCCGTAGCAGCCACATAAAATTTGCAACAACAAAGTAGAGGACGTCTAACTTGTTTTTGCAGGGCATGTTGTGATGTGATATGGTCAAGACGTGATGCTATATTTTATTGTATGAGATGATCATGTTTTGTAACCGAAGTTATCGGCAACTGGCAGGAGCCATATGGTTGTCGCTTTATTGTATGAAATGCAAACGCCCTGTAATTGCTTTACTTTATCACTAAGCAGTAGCGATAGTCGTAGAAGCAATAGATGGTGTAACGACAACGATGCTACGATGGAGATCAAGGTGTCGCGCCGGTGATGATGGTGATCACAACGGTGCTTCGAAGATGGAGATCACAAGCACAAGATGATGATGGCCATATCATATCACTTATATTGATTGCATGTGATGTTTATCCTTTATGCATCTTATCTTGCTTTGATTGACGGTAGCATTTTAAGATGATCTCTCACTAATTATCAAGAAGTGTTCTCCCTGAGTATGCACCGTTGCGAAAGTTCTGCGTGCTGAGACACCATGTGATGATCGGGTGTGATAGGCTCTACGTTCAAATACAACGGGTGCAAAACAGTTGCATACGCGGAATACTCGGGTTAAACTTGACGAGCCTAGCATATACATATATGGCCTCGGAACACGGAGACCGAAAGGTCGAGCGTGAATCATATAGTAGATATGATCAACATAATGATGTTCACCATTGAAACTACTCCATCTCACGTGATGATCGGACATGGTTTAGTTGATTTGGATCACGTGATCACTTAGATGACTAGAGAGATGTCTATCTAAGTGGGAGTTCTTAAGTAATATGATTAATTGAACTTAAATTTATCATGAACTTAGTCCTGGTAGTATTTTGCAAATTATGTTGTAGATCAATTGCTTGCGTTGTTGCTTTCATATGTTTATTTTGATATGTTCCTAGAGAAAATTGTGTTGAAAGATGTTAGTAGCAATGATGCGGATTGGATTCGTGATCTGAGGTTTATCCTCATCGCTGCACAGAAGAATTATGTCCTTAATGCACCGCTAGGTGCCAGACCTATTGCAGGAGCAGATGCAGACGTTATGAACGTTTGGCTAGCTCAATATGATGACTACTTGATAGTTTAGTGCACCATGCTTAACGGCTTAGAATCGGGACTTCAAAGACGTTTTGAAACGTCATGGACCATATGAGATGTTCCAGGAGTTGAAGTTAATATTTCAAGTAAATACCCGAGTTGAGAGATATGAAGTCTCCAACAAGTTCTATAGCTAAAAGTGTTGGGGAACGTAGTAATTTCAAAAAAATTCCTACGTACACGCAAGATCATGATGATGGCATAGCAACGAGAGGGGAGAGTGTCCGTCCACGTACCCTCGTAGACCGTAAGCGGAAGCGTTATAATAACGCGGTTGATGTAGTCGTACGTCTTCACGATCCGACCGATCCAAGCACCGAACGTACGGCACCTCCGAGTTCAGCACACGTTCAGCTCGATGACGATCCCCGGGCTCCGATCCAGCAAAGCTTCGGGGATGAGTTTCGTCAGCACGACGGCGTGGTGATGATGATGATGCTCCCCGTATATAAAGGAGGGAGGGGGAGGTGCGGCCGGCCCCCTTGGGGTGCGCCTGGAGGAGTCCTACTCCCACCGGGAGTAGGACTCCCCCCTCTTGCCTTGGTGGAGAAGGAAAGCGGGGAGGGGAAAGAGGAAAGGGGGGCGCCGCCCCCCCTTCCTTGTCCTATTAGGACTAGGGGGGAGGGGGCGCGCGGCCTGCCCTGGCCGGCCCTCCTCTTCTCCCTCATGGCCCACTAAGGCCCATTAACCCCCGGGAGGGTTCCGGTAACCCCCCGGTGTTCCGTAAAATCCCGATTTCACCCGGAACCTTTCTGATGTCCAAACATAGGCTTCCAATATATCAATCTTTATGTCTCGACCATTTCGAGACTCCTCGTCATGTCCGTGATCACATCCGGGACTCCAAACAAACTTCGGTACATCAACACTTATAAACTCATAATAAAACTGTCATCGTAACGTTAAGCGTGCGGACCCTACGGGTTTGAGAACTATGTAGACATGACCTAGAACCATTCTCGGTCAATAACCAATAGCGGGACCTGGATGCCCATATTGGTTCCTTCATATTCTACGAAGATCTTTATCGGTCAAACCGCATAACAATATACGTTGTTCCCTTTGTCATCGGTATGTTACTTGCCCGAGATTTGATCGTCGGTATCCAATACCTAGTTCAATATCGTTACTGGTAAGTCTCTTTACTCGTTCCGTGATGCATCATCCTGTAACCAACTCATTTGGTCACATTGCTTGCAAGGCTTATAATGATGTGCATTACCGAGAGGGCCCAGAGATACCTCTCCGACAATCGGAGTGACAAAACCTAATCTCGAAATACACCAACTCAACATGTACCTTCGGAGACACCTGTAGTACTCCTTTATAATCACCCAGTTACGTTGTGACGTTTGGTAGTACCCAAAGTGTTCCTCCGGTAAACGGGAGTTGCATATTTCTCATAGTTACAGGAACATGTATAAGTCATGAAGAAAGCAATAGCAGTATACTAAACGATCAAGTGCTAGGCTAACGGAATGGGTCATGTCAATCACATCATTCTCCTAATGATGTGATCCCGTTAATCAAATGACAACTCTTTTGTCCATGGCTAGGAAACTTAACCATCTTTGATTCATGAGCTAGTCAAGTAGAGGCATACTAGTGACACTATGTTTGTCTATGTATTCACACATGTATTATGTTTCCGGTTAATACAATTCTAGCATGAATAATAAACATTTATCATGGAATAAGGAAATAAATAATAACTTTATTATTGCCTCTAGGGCATATTTCCTTCAGTCTCCCACTTGCACTAGAGTCAATAATCTAGTTCACGTCGCTATGTAATTTAACACCAATATTCACATCTGCATGTGATTAATACCCATAGTTCACATCATCATGTGATCAACACCCAAAGGGTTTACTAGAGTCAATAATCTAGTTCACATCGCTATGTGATTAACACCCAAAAGAGTACTAAGGTATGATCATGTTTTGCTCGTGAGAGAATGTAAGACAATAAGTTTTGGGGAACCAGCACAACCCTCTAGGGGTGGCTTATCTCATTATATATAATGGTTGTGTTACAATATGTACCATATACGTACATAGGTACAGAAGCTATACATAGTCTAACACCCTCCCTCAATCTTAGCCACTTTCTAAAGAACTGAGAAGGGTAAGATTGCGCCTACAAGCCTCAAACTGTGGCAGCGGTAAAGGCTTAGTGAAGATGTCTGCAAGTTGATCCTTAGATGAGATAAACTTGATCTGGAGTTGCTTCTGTGATACACGTTCCCGTACAAAGTGATAGTCAACTTCAATGTGTTTCATTCGGGCATGAAATACTGGATTTGCAGAAAGGTATGTAGCACCGATGTTATCACACCAAAGAATAGGAGGCTGTGGTTGAGACAAACCCAACTCCTGAAGCAAAGACTGCACCCAAATAATCTCTGCAGTAGCATTAGCCACAGCCTTGTACTCAGCTTCAGTACTGCTACGTGACACAGTAGCCTGTTTCCGAGCACTCCAGGCGATCAAATTAGAGCCAAAGAATACTGCATAACCCCCCGTGGATCGCCTGTCATCTGGGCTACCAGCCCAATCTGCATCAGAGAAGGCCGAAAGGACCCGAGAGGAAGTCGGCCGAATATGCATACCAAATGTCAGGGTGAACTGAACATAACGAAGAATGCGTTTAACAGCAGCCCAATGAGTATCTCTGGGAGCCTGAAGATACTGACAAACCCTGTTAACAGCATAAGAGATATCTGGTCTCGTGATCGTCAAGTACTGAAGTCCACCAACAATGCTCCTGTACTCTGTGGCATCCGCAGGAGACAAAAGCTCACCATCAACAGCTGTTATCTTGTCGGTAGACGACATGGGTGTGGTGGTCGGTTTGCACTTCAGCATGCCAGCTCTCTGTAACAACTCCAAGGAGTACTTCTTCTGCGTAAGGACAAGACCAGTAGCACGAGAAGTGACCTCAACTCCAAGAAAGTAGTGAAGCTTCCCAAGATCTTTGACCGCAAAATCAGCACCAAGAGAGCAGACAAGAGCATCAGCAGCATACTGAGAAGAGCTGACAAGGATAATATCATCGACATATACCAAAAGATACATAGTGACTTCTGGCTTCTGTAGAAGAAATAACGAAGTGTCAGCAGTAGACGGCACAAACCCATGAGCACGAAGGGCAGAGGCAAGGCGGGCATGCCAGGCACGAGGAGCTTGCTTCAAACCATATAGTGCTTTGGAAAGACGACAGATATAGTCAGGACGATCAGGATCAGAGAAACCAGGCGGCTGTTTCATATAAACCTCTTCCTCCAAAAATCCATGTAGAAAAGCATTCTGCACATCAAGTTGACGAAGTGACCAACCACGAGAAACAGCAATGGAGAGAAGAAGCCGAATAGTGGTAGGCTTGACGACAGGACTGAAGGTGTCCTCATAGTCAAGACCATGACGCTGCCGAAAACCGCGAGCAACAAGTCGCGCTTTGTAACGCTCAATAGATCCATCCGAATGCTTCTTCACTTTGAATACCCATTTTGAGTCAATAACATTTACCCGTGGTGGTGGAGGAACGAGAGTCCATGTCTTGTTACGAAGAAGAGCATGAAACTCCTGCTCCATAGCCTCTCGCCAATGTGGAATGCGCAGGGCAGCCTGATATGAGCGAGGCTCAGAAGATGGATCCGCAACAGCAGCAGCCAAACAAGCAGCCAACCAAGCAACCGTACCATCCTTACGTTCCTTAGGTTTGAAAATGCCACTGCGACTGCGTGTATGTGGTCGGGACACAGGAACCACCGAGGTCGACGGAGCAGCCTGCAACGGGCTGGAGGACGGCGACGTTGACGAGTCAGCCGGTGACGAGGAGCCAGTCACGGTAGCCTCGGACTCGGTTGGCGAAGAAGGCCGACCCACCGGCGAAACCGGCAGAGCAGACGAAGCAGCTGGCGACTCCGGCATCACAGACCGGGCCGATGGCGAGCTCGGCATAGTGGGCCGTGGCGCGGCCGGTGTCGCGGGCCGATCCGCTGATGAAGGCGACGTGAGGACCCGAGCCGCGGGCGAAGACGGCGTGACGGGCCGAGCCGCAGGCGAAGACGGCGTGACGGGCCGAGCCGCGGGCGACTCGGCGGCCGCTGGCGAAACGGACCGAGCAGTGGAGATGCTCGGCGCGACGGGCTCGTCGGGTGACCATGCATGGGCACGCGAATCGATGCCATGCAACATAGGGCGATCGACGTGCCCACCAGAAGACGACGATGATGATGGTGAATCCTCCAACAGCTCCAAACGAGCTCCACGTCCGGTTCCTGCACCATGGTTAGGTAACAGCAAAGGAGAGTATGCAACATCATCAAATTGGTCAGAAGCAACAGAGGATGAATGCAGGGATGGTGGTTCGACAGTGGACACAGGAAGGTTGGCAAAGGGAAAAACATGCTCATCAAACACGACGTCCCGAGATATATAGACACGATTAGTGGGAACATGAAGACATTTGTAACCTTTATGAAGAGAGCTATAGCCAAGAAAAACACACTTCTTAGAACGAAACTCAAGCTTGCGCTTGTTATATGGACGAAGATGCGGCCAGCAAGCACACCCAAATACCTTGAGAAAGGTATAATCAGGTTGTTCATTAAGGAGAACCTCAATGGGAGTCTTCATGTTTAAAACACGAGTAGGAGTACGGTTGATGAGAAAGCATGCAGTGGTGAAAGCATCACTCCAAAACCGAAACGGAACAGATGCATGGGCCAAAAGAGTAAGACCAGCTTCAACAATATGACGATGCTTACGTTCGACTGAACCATTCTGCTGATGTGTATGTGGACATGCTAAACGATGAGCTATCCCAAGCGACTGAAAGAAAGAGTTGAGGTTGCGATACTCGCCCCCCCAGTCTGACTGGACATGAACAATTTTGTGCTTGAGAAGACGTTCAACATGTTTTTGAAACTGAACAAAAATATCAAACACATCAGATTTGCGTTTAATAAGGTAAAGCCAGGTAAAGCGACTATAAGCATCAACGAAACTGATATAGTAATTATGACCACTGACAGAAGTCTGAGCAGGACCCCATACATCTGAAAACACAAGTTCTAAAGGATGTTTCACCTCACGACTGGACTCCGAAAAAGGAAGTTGATGACTCTTCCCCTGCTGACAAGCATCACACACTGCTACATCTTTATGACTAGACAAACTAGGAAGCTCATGACGACGCAAAATATGACGGACAATAGGTGTGGCCGGGTGACCAAGACGAGCATGCCACTGTGACGGAGAGACCCGAACTCCACTGAAAACACGAGCGACACCAGGATGCTCCAGACGGTAGAGGCCCTGGCACAACCGCCCACTAAGAAGAATGTCCCTCGTGCCCCGATCCTTAATAAAAAGATCAAAAGGGTGAAATTCACAAAGCACATTATTATCACGTGTGAGTTTAGGAACTGAAAGAAGATTACGGGTCACAGATGGAACTCGAAGAACATTGCGAAGCTGAAGACTCCTATTGGCATGTCTAGTGAGAAGAGATGCTTGACCAATATGAGAGATGTGCATACCTGCTCCATTGGCGGTGTGGATCTTGTCGGAGCCATGATAGGGTTCACGAGTGTGAAGCTTCCCCATCTCGCTGGTTAGATGCTCTGTCGCCCCAGAGTCCATGTACCAGTGTGGATCGATGGAGTAGGACTGAGTGTGTCCCTGTTGCTTCTGCGGCGCGGGACGATCAGCCATGGCGACCTGACGGGCATTGTTGCGTGTATCTTTGCCGTCATTGCCAAGACCAAGGAAGCTTCGCTGGAAGCGCTTATGACACTTGGAGGCCCAGTGCCCATCGCGGCCACAAAGCTGACACACACGTGGACCGCCAGCCCCCGGTAAGGTCGCAGTAGGTGGGGGGCCGAGGCGGGCGACGGTGGCAGCCCCAAGGGAGACCGGGGTGATGAAGAAGAGCGGCCACCCTTGGTGGCGGCGTTGGCCGAGAGGGAGCCAGTGCCCCTGGTGCGGCGAGTCTCGACCCGTTGCTCAGTGAGAAGGAGCCGAGAGAAAACCTCGTGTGCCAGCATGGGTGTCGAGTTGCCCCGCTCGTTGATGATCTCGACTAAGGCATCATACTCCTCATCAAGACCATTGACAATAAACGAGTTGAACTCGGAGTCGGTGAGGGGCTGTCCAATGGAGGCCAATGTGTCGGCGAGGCCCTTGACCTTGTTGTAGAACTCAGTGGCAGTGGAGTCAAGCTTCTGACACTCTCCAAGCTGACGACGGAGTGCAGAGACACGAGCCTGGGACTGCGCTGCAAAGGTGCGCTCAAGGATGGTCCAGGCCTCATGAGACGTCTTCGCGAAGACAACAAGGCCGGCAACTGCCGGCGAGAGCGACCCCTGGATGGAGGAGAGGTTCGCCTGGTCCTGCCCCGTCCAGACGCGATGGGCCGGATTGTAGACCGGACCGTGCACGCTGTCTACCAGCGCGGGTGGGCAGGGAAGCGATCCGTCGACGTAGCCTAGCAGGTAGTGACTCCCCAAGAGCGGGAGAACCTGCGCACGCCAGAAGATGTAGTTGTCGGCGGAGAGCTTGATGGTGATGAGATGACCGAAGTGAAACGGCGGCGGCGAAGACAATCCCATCGAGGAGGCTGCCTGGGGTGCAAACACCATGGAGGCAGCCGGAGGCACCGAAGCCGATGCGGGAGGAGGCGGGACCGCAGCCAGGGCGGGCGCCGCAAAGCTCGCGGCCGGTGCGGACGCCGCAAGGCCCGCGGCCGGGGCGGACGCCGCCAACCCCGCCAGCGGGGCAGTGTGATCCGCTTGCGGCAGGAGCGGCGGGACGACGCCTGCGGAGTCCGCAGCGGACGGCGGCGCCGCGGTGTGGACCACGAGGTCACGCCCAAGCGAGGGCGCCGGCGGCGTGGAGAAGACGGAGCCGATGCTCCTTGTCCCGATCGGAGCCGGAACAGAGACGGCATCGAGCGGGAGGTTGAGCAGAGCCGCAAGAGAGGCCGGGAGGAAGCCTGCAGCAGTGGAACCGGTGGTGGCGGCGCTCGACATGGCGGCGGCGCGATCGGTGGCGCGGCGGCGGCGGTGAAGGCGGCGGCGGCTGCGGCGGCGGTGCGGGTATTAGGGTTTAGAAGCGGAAGCGATCGTAACCTAGCGTGATACCATGTAAGACAATAAGTTTTGGGGAACCAGCACAACCCTCTAGGGGTGGCTTATCTCATTATATATAATGGTTGTGTTGCAATATGTACCATATACGTACATAGGTACAGAAGCTATACATAGTCTAACAGAGAAGCTTAGTCAACGGGTCTGTCATATTCAGAGCCATATGTATTTCGCAAATATTCTATGTCCACAATGCTCTGCACGGAGCTACTCTAGCTAATTGCTCCCACTTTTAATATGTACCCAGATTGAGACTTAGAGTCATCTGGATTGGTGTAAAAGCTTGCATCGTTGTAACTTTTACGACGGGCTCTTTTATCACCTCCATAATCGAGAAACATCTCCTTAGTCCTCACTAAGGATATTCTTGACCCATGACCAGTGATCTACTTATTAGATCAAAATTGTGTTCCTTTGCCAAACACAGAGCAAGGTATACAATAGGTCTGTTCACAACATAGCATACTTTATAGAACCTATGACTGAGGCATAGGGAATGACTTTTCATTCTCTTTCTATTTTCTGCAATGGTCGGTTCTTGAGTCTTATTCAACTTCACACCTTGTAACACAGGCAAGAACTCCTTTCTTTGACTGTTCCATTTTGAACTATTTCAAAAATTTATCAAGGTATGTACTCATTGAAAAAGCTTATCAAGCGTCTTGATCTATCTATATAGATCTTGATGCTCAATGTGTAAGCAGCTTCACCGAGGTCTTGCTTTGAAAAACTCATTCAAGTATCCTTTCATGCTATCCAGAATTTCCATATCATTTCCAATTAACAATATGTCATCCACATATAATATTAGAAATGCTACAGAGCTCCCACTCACTTTCTTGTAAATACAAGCTTCTTCAAAAGTCTATATAAAACCATATGCTTTGATCAACTCATCAAAGCATATATTCCAACTCCGAGATGCTTGCACCAGTCCATAGATGGATCGCTGGAGCTTGCACAATTTGTTAGCACCTTTAGGATTGACAAAACCTTCTGGTTGCATCATATACAACTCTTCTTTAAGAAAACCATTAAGGAATGCAGTTTTGTTTATCCATTTGCCAGATTTCATAAAATGCGGCAATTGCTAACATGATTCAGATAGACTTAAGCATAGATACGAGTGAAAAACTCTCATCGTAGTCAACACCTTGAACTTGTCGAAAACCTTTTGCGACAATTCTAGCTTTGTAGATAGTAACACTATCAGCGTCCGTCTTCCTCTTGAAGATCCATTCAATCTCAATGTCTCACCAATCATTGGGCAATTCAATCAAAGTCCATACTTTGTTTTCATACATGGATCTTATCTCAGATCTCATGGCCTCAAGCCATGTTGCGGAATCTGGGCTCACCATCGCTTCTTCATAGTTCGTAGGTTCGTCATGGTCTAGTAACATAACTTCCATACCACTCAGGTGCGGATCTTTCTCTGTAAGACTTACGAGATTCTGTAGTAACTTAATCTGAAGTTTCATGATCATGATCATTAACTTCCTCACTAATTGGTGTAGTAGTCATTGGAACTGATTTCTGTGATGAACTACTTTCCAATAAGGGAGAAGGTACAATTACCTCATCAAGTTCTACTTTCCTCCCACTCACTCCTTTCGAGAGAAACTCCTTTTCTAGAAAGGATCCATCTTAGCAACGAATAACTTGCCTTCGGATCTGAGATAGAAGGTGTACCCAATAGTTTCCTTTGGGTATTCTATGAAGACGCACTTCTCCGATTTGGGTTCGAGCTTATTTGGTTGAAGTTTCTTCACATAAGCATTGCAGCCCCAAACTTTAAGAAACGACAACTTTGGTTTCTTGCCAAACCATAGTTCATATGCTGTCGTATCAACGGATTTAGATGGTGCCCTTTTAACGTGAATGCAGCTGTCTCTAATGCACAACCCCAAAACAATAGTGGTAAAGCCGATAAGAGACATCATAGATTGCACTATATCCAATAAAGTACTGTTATGACGTTCGGACACACCATTAAGTTGTGGTGTTCCAGGTGGCATGAGTTTGTGAAACTATTCCACATTGTTTTAATTGAAGACCAAACTCGTAACTCAAATATTCGTCTCCGCGATCAGATCGCAGAAACTTTATTTTCTTGTTATGATGATTCTTCCACTTCACTCTGAAATTCTTTGAACCTTTCAACTATTTCAGACTTCTGTTTCATCAAGTAGATATACCCATATCTGCTCAAATCATCTTGTGAAGGTCAGAAAATAATGATACTTGCCACGAGCATCAACACTCATTGGATCGCATACATCGGTATGTATTATTTCCAATAAGTCAGTAGCTCGTTCCATTGTTCCGGAGAACGGAGTTTTTAGTCATCTTGCCCAATAGGCACGGTTCGCAAGCATCAAATGATTCATAACCAAGTGATTCCGAAAATCCATATTTATGGAGTTTCTTCATGCGCTTTACACCGATATGACACAAACGGCAGTGCCACAAATAAGTTGCACTATCATTATTAACTTTGCATCTTTTTGGCTTCAATATTATGAATATGTGTATTACTACGATCGAGATCCAACAAACCATTTGTGTTGGTGTGTATGACCATAGAAGGTTCTATTCATGTAAACAGAACAACAATTATTCTCTAACTTAAATGAATAACCGTATTGCAATAAACATGATCAAATCATATTCATGCTCAACGCAAACACCAAATAACACTTATTTAGGTTCAACACTAATCCCGAAAGTATAGGGAGTGTGCGATGATGATCATATCAATCTTGGAACCACTTCCAACATACATCGTCACTTCACCCTTAACTAGTCTCTGTTTATTCTGCAATCCCGTTTCGAGTTACTAATCTTAGCAACTGAACTAGTATCAAATATTGAGGGGTTGCTATAAACACTAGTAAAGTACACATCAATATCAAATATACTTATGTTCACTTTGCCATCCTTCTTATCCACCTATCACTTGGGGTAGTTCCGCTTCCAGTGACCAGTCCCTTTGCAGTAGAAGCACTTAGTCTCAGGCTTAGAACCAGATTTGGGCTTCTTCACTTGAGCAGCAACTTGCTTGCCGTTCTTCTTGAAGTTCCCCTTTCTTTCCCTTTGCCCTTTTTCTTGAAACTAGTGATCTTGTCAACCATCAACACTTGATGCTCTTTCTTGATTTCTAACTTCGTTGATTTCAACATCACAAAGCGCTCGGGAATTGTTTTCGTCATCCCTTGCATACTGTAGTTCAGCACAAAGTTCTATTAACTTGGTGATGGTGACTAGAGAATTCTGTCAATCACTATCTTATCTGGAAGATTAACTCCCACTTGATTCAAGCGATTGAAGTACCCAGACAATCTGAGCACATGCTCACTAGTTGAGCGATTCTCCTCCATATTTTAGCTATAGAACTTGTTGGAGACTTCATATCTCTCAACTCGGGTATTTTCTGGAAATATGAACTTCAACTCTTGGAACATCTCATATGGTCCATGACATTCAAAACGTCTTTGAAGTCCCGATTCTAAGCCGTTAAGCATGGTGCACTAAACTATCAAGTAGTTATCATATTGAGCTAGCCAAACGTTCATAACGTCTGCATCTGCTCCTACAATAGGTCTGTCACCTAGCGGTGCATTAAGGACATAATTCTTCTGTGCAGCAATGAGGATAAACCTCAGATCTCGGATCCAATCCGCATCATTGCTACTAACATCTTTCAACACAATTTTCTCTAGGAACATATCGAAATAGACATATGAAAGCAACAACGCAAGCTATTGATCTACAACATAATTTGCAAAATACTACCAGGACTATGTTCATGATAAATTTTAGTTCAATTAATCATATTACTTAAGAACTCCCACTTACACAGACATCTCTCTAGTCATCTAAGTGATCACTTGATCCAAATCAACTAAACCATGTCCGATCATCACGTGAGATGGAGTAGTTTCAATGGTGAACATCATTATGTTGATCATATCTACTATATGATTCACGCTCGACCTTTCGGTCTCCGTGTTCCGAGGCCATATCTGTATATGCTAGGCTCGTCAAGTTTAACCCGAGTATTCCGCGTGTGCAACTGTTTTGCACCCGTTGTATTTGAACGTAGAGCCTATCTCACCCGATCATCACGTGGTGTCTCAGCACGAAGAACTTTCGCAACGGTGCATACTCAGGGGGAACACTTCTTGATAATTAGTGAGAGATCATCTTAAAATGCTACCGTCAATCAAAGCAAGATAAGATGCATAAAGGATAAACATCACATGCAATCAATATAAGTGATATGATATGGCCATCATCATCTTGTGCTTGTGATCTCCATCTTCGAAGCACCGTCGTGATCACCATCGTCACCGGCGCGACACCTTGATCTCCATCGTAGCATCGTTGTCGTTACGCCATCTATTGCTTCTACGACTATCGCTACCGCTTAGTGATAAAGTAAAGCAATTACAGGGCGTTTGCATTTCATACAATAAAGCGACAACCATATGGCTCCTGCCAGTTGCCGATAACTTCGGTTACAAAACATGATCATCTCATACAATAAAATATAGCATCACGTCTTGACCATATCACATCACAACATGCCCTGCAAAAACAAGTTAGACGTCCTCTACTTTGTTGTTGCAAATTTTACGTGACTGCTACGGGCTTTAGCAAGAACCGTTCTTACCTACGCATAAAAACCACAACGATAGTTTGTCAAGTTGGTGCTGTTTTAACCTTCGCAAGGACCGGGCGTAGACACACTCGGTTCAACTAAAGTGAGAGAGACAGACACCCGCCGGTCACCTTTAAGCAACGAGTGCTCGTAGCGGTGAAACCAGTCTCGCGTAAGCGTACGCGTAATGTCGGTCCGGGCCGCTTCATCTCACAATGCCGCTGAACCAAAGTATGACATGCTGGTAAGCAGTATGACTTATATCGCCCACAACTCACTTGTGTTCTACTCATGCATATAACATCAATGCATAAAACCTAGGCTCGGATGCCACTGTTGGGGAACGTAGTAATTTCAAAAAATTTCCTACGTACACGCAAGATCATGATGATGGCATAGCAACGAGAGGGGAGAGTGTCCGTCCACGTACCCTCGTAGACCGTAAGCGGAAGCGTTATAACAACGTGGTTGATGTAGTCGTACATCTTCACGATCCGACCGATCCAAGCACCGAATGTACGGCACCTCCGAGTTCAGCACACGTTCAGCTCGATGACGATCCCCGGGCTGCGATCTAGCAAAGCTTCGAGGATGAGTTCCGTCAGCACGACGGCGTGGTGACGATGATGATGCTCCACCGGCGCAGGGCTTCGCCTAAACTCAGCGATGATATGATCGAGGTGGAATATGGTGGAGGGGGGCACCGCACATGGCTAAGGAACGATCCGTAGATCAACTTGTGTGTTATGGGGTGCCCCCCTGCCCTCGTATATAAAGGAGGGAGGGGGAGGTGCGGCCGGCCCCCTTGGGGTGCGCCTGGAGGAGTCCTACTCCCACCGGGAGTAGGACTCCCCCCTCTTGCCTTGGTGGAGAAGGAAAGGGGGGAGGGGAAAGAGGAAAGGGGGGCGCCGCCCCCCCTTCCTTGTCCTATTCGGACTAGGGGGGGAGGGGGCGCACGGCCTGCCCTGGCCGGCCCTCCTCTTCTCCCTCATGGCCCACTAAGGCCCATTAACCCTCGGGAGGGTTCCGGTAACCCCCCGGTGTTTCGGTAAAATCCCGATTTCACCCGGAACCTTTCCGATGTCCAAACATAGGCTTCCAATATATCAATCTTTATGTCTCGACCATTTAGAGACTCCTCTTCATGTCCGTGATCACATCCGGGACTCCGAACAAACTTCGGTACATCAAAACTTATAAACTCATAATAAAACTGTTATCGTAACGTTAAGCGTGCGGACCCTACGGGTTCGAGAACTATGTAGACATGACCTAGAACCATTCTCGGTCAATAACCAATAGCGGGACCTGGATGCCCATATTGGTTCCTTCGTATTCTACGAAGATCTTTATCGGTCAAACCGCATAACAATATACGTTGTTCCCTTTGTCATCGGTATGTTACTTGCCCGAGATTTGATCGTCGGTATCCAATACCTAGTTCAATCTCGTTACTGGTAAGTCTCTTTACTCGTTCCGTGATGCATCATCCCGTAACCAACTCATTTGGTCACATTGCTTGCAAGGCTTATAATGATGTGCATTACCGAGAGGGCCCAGAGATACCTCTCCGACAATCGGAGTGACAAAACCTAATCTCGAAATACACCAACTCAACATGTACCTTCGGAGACACCTGTAGTACTCCTTTATAATCACCCAGTTACGTTGTGACGTTTGGTAGTACCTAAAGTGTTCCTCCGGTAAACGGGAGTTGCATATTTCTCATAGTTACAGGAACATGTATAAGTCATGAAGAAAGCAATAGCAGTATACTAAACGATCAAGTGCTAGGCTAACGGAATGGGTCATGTCAATCACATCATTCTCCTAATGATGTGATCCCATTAATCAAATGACAACTCTTTTGTCCATGGCTAGGAAACTTAACCATCTCTGATTCACGAGCTAGTCAAGTAGAGGCATACTAGTGACACTATGTTTGTCTATGTATTCACACATGTATTATGTTTCCGGTTAATACAATTCTAGCATGAATAATAAACATTTATCATGGAATAAGGAAATAAATAATAACTTTATTATTGCCTCTAGGGCATATTTCCTTCAAAAAGATGGAGGAGAATCGCTCAACTAGTGAGCATGTGCTCAGATTGTCTGCGTACTTCAATCGCTTGAATCAAGTGGGAGTTAATCTTCCAGATAAGATAGTGATTGACAGAATTCTCTAGTCACCATCACCAAGTTAGTAGAACTTTGTGATGAACTATAGTATGCAAGGGATGACGAAAGCAATTCCCGAGCTCTTTGTTATGTTGAAATCGACGAAGGTAGAAATCAAGAAAGAGCATCAAGTGTTGATGGTTGACAAGATCACTAGTTTCAGGAAAAAGGGAAAAGGGAAAGAAAGGGGAACTTCAAGTAGAATGGCAAGCAAGTTGTCACTCCTGCGAAGAAGCCCAAAGCTGGACCAAAGCCTGAAATTGAGTGATTATACTGCAAAGGAAAAGGTCACTAGAAGCGGAAATGCCTTGTATATTTGGTGGATAAGAAGGATGGCAAAGTGAACAAGGGTATATTTGATATACATGTTATTGATGTGTACTTTACTAGTGTTTATAGTAGCCCCTGAGTATTTGATACTTGTTCGGTTGCTAAGATTAGTAACTCAAAACAGGAGTTACAGAATAAACAGAAACTAGTTGAGGGTGAAGTGACGATGTGTGTTGGAAGTGGTTCCAAGATTGATATGATCATCATCGCACACTCCCTATACTTTCGGGATTAGTGTTGAACCTAAATAAATGTTATTTGGCGTTTGCGTTGAGCATGAATATGATTTGATCATGTTTATTGCAATACGGTTATTCATTTAAAATCAGAGAATAATTGTTGTTCTGTTTAAATGAATAAAACCTTTGATGGTCATACACCCAATGAAAATAGTTTGTTAGATCTCGATCATAGTGATACACATATTCATAATATTGATGCCAAAAGATGAAAAGTTAATAATGATAGTGCAACTTATTTGTGGCACTGCCGTTTGGGTCATATCGGTGTAAAGCGCATGAAGAAATTCCATAAAGATGGATTTTCAGAATCACTTGGTTATGAATCATTTGATGCTTGCGAACCGTGCCTTTTGGGCAAGATGACTAAAACTCCATTCTCCGGAACAATGGAACGAGCTACTGACTTATTGGAAATAATACATACCGATGTATGCGATCTGATGAGTGTTAAGGCTCGTGGCAAGTATCGTTATTTTCTAACCTTCATAAATGATTTGAGCAGATATGGGTATATCTACTTGATGAAACATAAGTCTGAAATAGTTGAAAAGTTCAAAGAATTTCAGAGTGAAGTAGAAAAATCATCGTAACAAGAAAAATAAAGTTTCTACGATCTGATCGTGGAGACAAATATTTGAGTTACGAGTTTGGTCTTCAATTAAAACAATGTGGAATAGTTTCACAAACTCATGCCACCTGGAACACCACAGCGTAACGGTGTGTCCGAACGTCGCAACCGCACTTTATTGGATATGGTGCGATCTATGATGCCTCTTATCAGTTTACCACTATCGTTTTGGGGTTATGCATTAGAGACAGCTGCATTCACTTTAAATAGGGCACCATCAAAATCCGTTGAGATGACGCCTTATGAACTATGGTTTGGCGAGAAACCAAAGTTGTCGTTTCTTAAAGTTTGGGGCTGCGATGCTTATGTGAAAAAGTTTTCACCTGATAAGCTCGAACCCAAATCGTAGAAGTGCGTCTTCATAGAATACCCAAAGGTAACTATTGGGTACACCTTCTATCACAGATCCGAAAGCAAGATTCGTTGCTAAGATGGATCCTTTCTAGAGAAGGAGTTTCTCTCGAAAGAAGTGAGTGGGAGGAAAGTAGAACTTGATAAGGTAATTGTACCTTCTCCCTTATTGGAAAGTAGTTCATCACAGAAATCTGTTCCTGTGACTACTACACCAATTAGTGAGGAAGCTAATGATGATGATCATGTAACTTCAGATCAAGTTACTACCGAATCTCGTAGGTAAACCAGAGTAAGATCCGCACCAGAGTGGTACGGCAATCCTATTCTGGAAGTCATGCTACTAGATCATGATGAACCTACGAACTATGAAGAAGCGATGGTGAGCCCAGATTCCGCAAAATGGCTTGAGGCCATGAAATCTAAGATGGGATCCATGTATGAGAACAAAGTATGGACTTTGGTTGACTTGCCCAATGATCGGCAAGCCATTGAGATTAAATGGATTTTCAAGTGGAAGACGGACGCTGATAGTGTTACTATCTACAAATCTAGAATTGTCGCAAAAGGTTTTCGACAAGTTCAAGGTGTTGACTACGATGAGAGTTTTTCACTCGTATCTATGCTTAAGTCTGCCTGAATCATGTTAGCAATTGCCGCATTTTATGAAATCTGGCAAATGGATGTCAAAACTGCATTCCTTAATGGTTTTCTTAAAGAAGAGTTGCATATGATGCAACCAGAAGGTTTTGTCAATCCTAAAGATGCTAACAAAGTGTGCAAGCTCCAGCGATCCATCAATGGACTGGTGCAAGCATCTTGGAGTTGGAATATACGCTTTGATGAGTTGATCAAAGCATATGGTTTTATACAGACTTTTGAAGAAGCCTGTATTTACAAGAAAGTGAGTGGGAGCTCTGTAGCATTTCTAATATTATATGTGGATGACATATTGTTAATTGGAAATGATATGGAAATTCTGGATAACATGAAAGGATACTTGAATAAGAGTTTTTCAAAGCAAGACCTCGATGAAGCTGCTTACACATTGAGCATCAAGATCTATATAGATAGATCAAGACGCTTGATAAGATTTTTCAATGAGTACATACCTTGATAAATTTTTGAAATAGTTCAAAATGGAACAGTCAAAGAAGGAGTTCTTGCCTGTGTTACAAGGTGTGAAGTTGAGTAAGACTCAAGACCCGACCATTGTAGAAAATAGAAAGAGAATGAAAAGTCATTCCCTATGCCTCAGTCATATGTTCTATAAAGTATGCTATGCTATGAACCAGACCTATTATATACCTTTCTCTGTGTTTGGCAAAGGAATACAATTTTGATCTAATAAGTAGATCACTGGACATGGGTCAAGAATATCCTTAGTGAGGACTAAGGAGATGTTTCTCGATTATGGAGGTGATAAAAGAGCCCGTCGTTAAAGTTACAATGATGCAAGCTTTTACACCAATCCAGATGACTCTAAGTCTCAATCTGGATACATATTGAAAGTGGGAGCAATTAGCTAGAGTAGCTCCATGCAGAGCATTGTGGACATAGAATATTTGTGAAATACACACGGCTCTGAATATGACAGACCTGTTGACTAAGCTTCTCTCACGAGCAAAACATGATCATACCTTAGTACTCTTTTGGGTGTTAATCACATAGCGATGTGAACTAGATTATTGACTCTAGTAAACCCTTTGGGTGTTGATCACATGATGATGTGAACTATGGGTATTAATCACATGCAGCTGTGAATATTGGTGTTAAATCACATAGCGATGTGAACTAGATTATTGACTCTAGTGCAAGTGGGAGACTGAAGGAAATATGCCCTAGTGGCAATAATAAAGTTATTATTTATTTCCTTATTTCATGATAAATGTTTATTATTCATGCTAGAATTGTATTAACCGGAAACATGATACATGTGTGAATACATAGACAAACATATAGTCACTAGTATGCCTCTACTTGACTAGCTCATTAATCAAAGATGGTTATGTTTCCTAACCATAGACATGTGTTGTCATTTGATTAACGGGATCACATCATTAGGAGAATGATGTGATTGACATGACCGATTCCGTTAGCCTAGCACTTGATCGTTTAGTATGTTGCTATTGCTTTCTTCATGACTTATACATGTTCCTGTAACTATGAGATTATGCAACTCCCGTTTACCGGAGGAACACTTTGGGTGCTACCAAACGTGACAACGTAACTGGGTGATTATAAAGGAGTACTACAGGTGTCTCCAAAGGTACATGTTGGGTTGGCGTATTTCGAGATTAGGTTTTGTCACTCCGATTGTCGGAGAGGTATCTCTGGGCCCTCTCGGTAATGCACATCACTATAAGCCTTGCAAGCAATGTGACTAATGAGTTAGTTGCGGGATGATGCATTATATAACGAGAAAAGAGACTTGCCGGTAACGAGATTGAACTAGGTATTGGATACCGACGATCGAATCTCGGGCAAGTAACATACCGATGACAAAGGGAACAACGTATGTTGTTATGCGGTTTGACCGATAAAGATCTTCGTAGAATATGTAGGAGCCAATACGAGCATCCAGGTTCCGCTATTGGTTATTGACCAAGAATAGTTCTAGGTCATGTCTACATAGTTCTCGAACCCGTAGGGTCCGCACGCTTAAGGTTTCGATGACAGTTATATTATGAGTTTATGAGTTTTGATGTACCGAAGGAGTTCGGGTCCCGGATGAGATCGGGGACATGACGAGGAGTCTCGAAATGGTCGAGACGTAAATATCGATATATTGGACGACTATATTCGGAGTTCGTAAAGGTTCCGAGTGATTCGGGTATTTTTCGGAGTACCGGAGAGTTACGGGAATTCGCCGGGGAGTATATGGGCCTTATTGGGCCATACGGCAATAGAGGAGAGAGGCCAAAAGGAAGGAGGCGCGCAGCCCCCCTCTGGTCCGAATTGGACAAGGGGTGCGGCCCCCTTTTCCTTCCTCCTCTCCCCCTCTTTCCCCCTTCTCCTACTCCAACAAGGAAGGAGGGGTGGGAGTAGGACTCCCCTTGGCACGCCCCTCCTAGGCCGGCCGCCCCCTCCCCCCTTGCTCCTTTATATATGGGGGCAGGGGGGGCACCTCTAGGTACAACAACACAAGTTGATCTACGGATCGTTCCTTAGCCGTGTGCGGTGCCCCCCTCCACCATATTCCACCTCGGTCATATCGTCGCGGAGTTTAGGCGAAGCCCTGCGCCGGTAGAGCATCATCATCGTCACCACGCCGTCGTGCTGACGGAACTCATCCCCGAAGCTTTGCTGGATCGGAGCCCGGGAATCGTCATCGAGCTGAATGTGTGCTGAACTCAGAGGTGCCGTACGTTCGGTACTTGGATCGGTCGGATCGTGAAGACGTACGACTACATAAATCGCGTTGTCATAATGCTTCCGCTTACGGTCTACGAGGGTACGTGGACAACACTCTCCCCTCTCGTTCTATGCCATCACCATGATCTTATGTGTACGTAGGAATTTTTTTGAAATTACTACGTTACCCAACATTATTTCCCAATGATCTATGGTTATCCTATGATGTTTGAGTAGATCCGTTTTATGGTGCTGTCGTACGGTGCCCTAAATTCTCGTGCAAATGTGAGGGGCCCCCGCTGTAGGGTGTTGCAATATGTTCATGGTTTTCTTATTGTCAGTTTTTCGGGGGCGACAACAGCCTAACGCGGATAAATGGGTTATGGCATATGGGAGTAAAGAGGACTTGATACTTAATGCTATGGTTGGGTTTCACAACCTTAATGATCTTTAGTAGTTCGGATGCTTGCTAGGGGTCCAATCATAAGTGCACATGATCCAAGTAGCGAAAGTATGTTAGGTCATGCCTCTCCCTCATATAAAATTACAAGAATGATTACTCGTACTTGTTATCGATTTCCTAGGGACAAATGACTTTCTTGTTAACAAAAGTTATCCACTTTTATTACCTCACAACTTATTCATAGTTTTATTCTTGCAAAGTACTTGTAGTTTTATTCTTGCAAAATAGTTTCATACTTGTTTTAGGTAAAGCAAACGTCAAGTGTGTGTAGAGTTGTATCGGTGGTTGATAGAACTTGAGGGAATATTTGTTCTACCTATAGCTCCTCGTTGGTTTCGACACTCTTATTTATCGAAGAAGGCTACAAACGATCCCCTATACTTGTGGGTTATCAAGAGGGTGCCTTCGGCATCCCCAAGCTTGAGCTTTTATGTCTCCTTAATTCCTCTCATATCACGGTTTTCCTAAATCTCAAAAACTTCATCCACACAAAAGTCAACAAGAACTCATGAGATAAGTTAGTATAGTCCAATGCAAAAACTTTATCATTATCTACTGTAGCAAATAACTAAAAATTATTATTCAACATTTCGTACTAAATGCCTCTGCATATTTAATACTCCTATCCTTAAATAGAATCATTAAACAAGCAAACAATGCAAACATAACAATAATCTGCCAAAATAGTACATTCTATAAAGAATGCAAGAGTATCAATACTTCTTTAACTCCAAATATTATGAAAATTTATCAGAGCTTATTGTGCAAAAAGTTTCAACATTTTATCACATTGTGACTTTTCTCAGGAATTTTTGCAACATCGATAAACTTTGTGTTTTGAAACAGCAACTCATATACTTGCAAAATAAGCATGGTGATGGCCATACTTGACATTTTTATTGAAAAGAAATATGCAAAACATTATTCTAAATAACATCAAGTAAATCCTACCAAAACAAAATGACGCTCCAAGCAAAACTCATATCATGTGATGAATGAAAACATAGCTCCAAGTGAGGTTGCCGATAATGTTGAAGACGAAAAAGGTGATGCCTTCCGGGGCATCCCCAAGCATAGTTGCTTGGATCTTCCTTGGATATTAACTTGGGGTGCCTTGGACATCCCCAAGTTAGGGTCTTCTTGCTCCTTATTCTCCTCATATTGACATCTCACCCAAAACTTGAAAACTTCAATCACATAAAACTTCATGGAACTTTGTGAGATAGGTTAGTATGATAAAGAGCAAACCATTTCACTTTGGTACTGTCAAAGGAAAGATTCATAATTGTTTCCACACAATTACTACTGTATAATATCATTTCCACAATTTATATTGAGCAATAGAGGCCACGGAAATTAGAAAAGAAGCAAACTATGCATTGAAAACAGAATCTGTCAAAAATAGAACAATCTGTAGTAATCTGTACTCCAACCATACTTCTGCTACTCCAAAAATTCTGAAAAATTAGGACAACGTAGAGAATTTGTATATATATCACTTGTAAATATTTCAGATCAAAAGCACATTGCAGTGAATTTTCAAAATTCCTGGACTGAGCGCAAACGTTTCTGTTTTTGCACAGATTCAAGTCAACTATCATCCACACTATCCCAAAGGCTTTACTTGACACTTTATTGAAACAAAAGCAATAAAACATGATTAATACAGTAGCCTAAACATGTGAACACAAAACAACATTAGGGGTAAATGTTGGATTGTCTCCCAACAAGTGCTTTTCTTTAATGCCTTTTAGCTAGGCATGATGATTCCAATGATGCTCACATAGAAGATAAGAATTGAAACACAAAGAGAGCATCATGAAGCATATGAATAGCACATTTAAGTTTAACACACTTCCTATGCATAGGGATTTTGTGAGCAAACAACTTATGGGAACAAGAATCAACTAGCATAGGAAGGCAAAACAAGCATAACTTCGAAAATTTCAACACAAAGAGAGGAAACTTGATATTATTGCAATTCCTACAAGCATATGTTCCTCCCTCATAATTTTCAGTGGCATCATGAGTGAATTCAACAATATAACTATCACATAAAGCATTCTTTTCACAATCCAGAAGCATAGAAAATTTATTACTCTCCACATAAGCAAATTTATTCTCATTCATAGTAGTGGGAGCAAACTCAACAAAATAATGATCATGTGATTGAGAATTAAAATCATGATGCCAAGTTTCATGGTTACCATTACTCTTTGTAGCATACATGTCATCAGCATAATCATCATAGATATAAAATTTGTTATCATAGTCAATTGAAGCCTCATCCAAAATGGTGGATTCATCACTAAATAAAGTCATGACCTCTCCAAATCCACTTTCATCATTATAATCCTCATAAATAGGAGGCATGCAATCATTATAACAAATTTGCACATCAAATCTTGGGGGACTAAAAATATCATCTTCATCAAACATAGCATCCCCAAGCTTATGGCTTTGCATATCACTAGCATCATGGATATTCAAATAATTCATACTAGCAACATTGCAATCATGCTCATCATTCATGGATTCTATGACAAACATTTTATAGTATTCTTCTTCTAACAATTGAGAACAATTCTCCTTTCCATCATTTCATGAAAGACATTATAAAGATGAATAATATGATGCAACCTTAATTCCATTTTTTTTGCAGTTTTCTTTTTATAAACCAAACTAGTGATAAAACAAGAAACTAAAAGATTTGATTGCAAGATCTAAAGATATACCTTCATGCACTCACCTCCCCGACAACAACACCAGAAAAGAGCTTCGTTGACTTGATGTGAGTGCCGCTTACCTAACCTCCCTGGCAACGACGCCAGAAAAGAGCTTGATGTTTACTACACAACTTTATTCTTGTAGACTCATGTTGGGCCTCCAAGCGCAGAGTTTTGTAGGACAGTAGCAATTTTCCCTCAAGTGGATGACCTAAGGTTCATTAATCCGTGGGAGGTGTAGGATGAAGATGGTCTCTCTCAAACAACCCTGCAACCAAATACAAGAAATCTCTTGTGTCCCAACACACCCAATACAATGACAAATTGTATAGGTGCACTAGTTTGGCGAAGATATGGTGATAAAAGTGTGATATTGATGGTAGAAGTATATTTTTATAATCTGAATAAATAAAAACAACAAGGTAGCAAATAGTAAATGGGCACAAAAATGGTATTGCAATGCTTGAAAATAAGGCCTAGGGTCCATACTTTCACTAGTGCAATCTCTCAACAATGCGAATATAATTGGATCATCTAACCATCCCTCAACGTGCAATGAAGAATCACTCCAAAGTTCCTATCTAGCGGAGAACATAAGAAGAAATCGTTTGTAGGGTACAAAACCCCCTCGAAGCTATTCTTTTCGATCAATCTATCCAAGAGTTTGTACTAAAATAGTACCAAATAATTTCAGATTCATAATACTCAATCCAACACGAAGAACCTCAAAGAGTGCCCCAAGATTTCTACCAGAAAAATAAAGACAAGAACATGCATCAATCCTTATGCATAGATTACCCCAATGTCACCACGGGAATCCACAAGTTGAATGCCAAAACGCATATCAAGTGGATCAATATGATACCCCATTGTCACCACTAGTATTCATATGCAAGACAAATATCAAGTGCTCTCAAATCCATAAAAGTATTAAGTCCGATAACAACGAAATCGCAAAGGGAAAAACTCAATTCATCACAACAAGATAGAGAGGGGAAAACACCATATGATCCGACTATATTAGCAAGGCCCCTGATACATCAAGATCGTGCCATCAAGAACACGAGAGAGAGAGAGAGAGAGAGAGAGAGAGATTAAACACATAGCTACTGGTACAAACCGTCATCCCTGAGGGTGGACTACTCACTCCTTATTATGGTGGACGCTAGGATGATGAAGATGGCCACCGGTGATGATTCCCCCCTCCGGTAGGGTGTCGGAACAGGGTCTAGATTGGTTTTCGTGGATAAAGAGGCTTGCGGTGGCGGAACTTCCAATCTAGGGTTAACCCCAAGGGTTTTTGGAATATTTGGGAATTTATAGGGCGAAGAAGGGATGTGGGAGGCCACTGAGGTGGGTACAACCCACCTAGGCACGCCTGGCCCCCTGATGTCTACTACACAACCTTCTTCTTGTAGATGTTGTTGGGCCTCCAAGTGCAGAGGTTTGTAGGAAAGTAGCAAATTTCCCTCAAGTGGATGACCTAAGGTTTATCAATCCGTGGGAGGCATAGGATGAAGATGGTCTCTCTCAAACAAACTTGCAACCAAATAACAAAGAGTCCCTTGTGTCCCCAACACACTCAATTCAATGGCAGTGCACTAGTTCGGCGAAGAGATGGCGATACAACTACAATATGGATGGTAGATATAGGTTTTTGTAATCTGAAAATATAAAAACAGCAAGGTAGCAAGTGGTAAAAGTGAGCTTAAACGGTATTGCAATGCTAGGAAACAAGGCCTAGGGTTCATACTTTCACTAGTGCAAGTTCTCTCAACAATAATAACATAACTGGATCATATAACTATCCCTCTACATGCAACAAAGAGTCACTCCAAAGTCACTAATAGCGGAGAACAAACGAAGAGATTATGGTAGGGTACGAAACCACCTCAAAGTTATCCTTTCCGATCGATCTATTCAAGAGTCTGTAGTAAAATAACACAAAGCTATTCTTTCCGTTCGATCTATCATAGAGTTCGTACTAGAATAACACCTTAAGACACAAATCAACCAAAACGCTAATGTCACCTAGATACTCCAATGTCACCTCAAGTATCCGTGGGCATGATTATACGATATGCATCACACAATCACAGATTTGTCTATTCAACCAACACAAAGTACTTCAAAGAGTGCCCCAAAGTTTCTACCGGAGAGTCAAGACGAAAACGTGTGCCAACCCCTGTGCATAAGTTCATTGAACCCGCAAGTTTATCACCAAAACATACATCAAGTAGATCACGTGAATATCCCATTGTCACCAAAGATAAGCACGACAAGACATACATCAAGTGTTCTTAAATCCTTAAAGACTCAATCCGACAAGATAACTTCAAGGGGAAAAACTCATTTCATCACAAGAGAGTAGAAGGGGAGAAACATCATAAGATCCAACTATAATAGCAAAGCTTGCGATACATCAAGATGTATCACCTCAAGAACACGAGAGAGAGAGAGAGAGAGATCAAACACATAGCTACTGGTACATACCCTCAGCCCCGAGGGTGAACTACTCCCTCCTCATCATGGAGAGCGCCGGGATGATGAAGATGGCCACTGGTGAGGGATCCCCCCTCCGGTAGGGTGCCGGAACAGGGTCCCGGTTGGTTTTTGGTGGCTACAGAGGCTTCCGGCGGCGGAACTCCTGCTCTATTGTGCTCCCCGATGTTTTTAGGGTATATGGACATATATAGGCGAAAGAAGTCGGTCAGGGGAGCCACGAGGGGCCCACGAGGGCGGGGGGCGCGCCTCCCTGCCTCGTGGCTTCCTCGTTGCTTCCCTGACGTATACTCCAAGTCTCCTGGATTGCTTTCGTTCCAAAAATAACTCTCCCGAAGGTTTCATTCCGTTTGGACTGGGCCTCCGGTTAGTAGGTTAGTCCCAAAAATGGTATAAAAGTGTAAAGTAAAGCCCATAAACATTCAAATCAGATAATATAATAGCATGGAACAATAAAAAATTATAGATACGTTGGAGACGTATCAGCCCCCAGGCATGCCCTGGTGGGTTGTGCCCCCCTCGAGGCACCCCCAGGTGCTGCTCTAGCCCTCTGGATGTCTTCTAGTCCATAAAAAATTCACAAAAAGTTTCACGGTGTTTGGACTCCGTTTGATATTGATTTCCTGCGATGTAAAGAACAAGCAAAAAACAGCAACTAGCACTGGGCACTGGGTCAATAGGTTAGTATCAAAAAATTATATAAAGTTGCTATAAAATGATTGTAAAACATCCAAGAATGATAATATATAAGCATGAATACTTCATAAATTATAGATACGTTGGAGACGTATCAGGGCGCGCCTGGGGGGGGGGGGGGCTGCAGCCTTGCCGTTACCTCGGGACTCTTTTGGCCCAACTCCGGTGCTCCGTGGGCTTCTTCTGGTCCATAAAAAATCACCATAAATTTTCAGCTCGTTTGGACTCCGTTTGATATTCCTTTTCTGTAAAACTCAAAAACAAGGAAAAATAGAAACAATCACTGGGCTCTAGGTTAATAGGCTAGTCCCGAAAATAATATAAAATAACATATAAATGCATATAAAACATCCAAGATGGATAATATAATAGCATGGAAAAATAAAAAATTATAGATACGTTGGCGACGTATCAGACCCCTGCGCGCTTAGGATGTAGACCGACGTGCTAGCCTCTCTGTTGAGCCTATGTAGGGCTGCGACTGGTCTTCCAAGACCGGGCATGACCTAGGAAAGTGTGTGCGGCCAGAATGATCAAGCGTGTTGGGTAATGTGGTGCACCCCTAAAGGGAAGATGATCTATTCGAATAGTAGTGTCCACGGTAACATGACGACTTGAAGTTGTATTCCGACCTCTTACAACTATAACCGGATACTTAATAAAACACACCCCCTCAAGTGTTAGATACAACCCGGTGATCGCTCTCTCATGGGGTGTCGTGGAGAGGATCGTCGTGTAGGATTAATGCTTCGTTGTTACTTGTTGCTATGCCAGCTATTTTCTTCTACTACTTCAAGATGGAGGCTGACAGAAGTGTAGCCTTCAATAGGACTAGCATCTTCCCCCTCTTATTCTGGTATCTTACAGTTTAGTCCATAGATACTACCCCCCTTTGTTGATACTTGATACTAATGCATATGTAGTATAGATCTGATATAAGTCTTGCGAGTACTTTGAATGAATACTCACGGTTGCTTTTCTACCTTTTTCCCCTTTATACCCGGTTACTGCGATCAGATGGTAGATCCTAGGAGCCAGACGCCACCGACGACGACTACCACTACATTGACGGAGCCTACTACTACATGCAGACCGCCGACAACCAGTAGTAGTTTAGGAGGATCCCAAGCAGGAGGCATGTGCCTCTACGATCTGTATCCCTGTTTGTGCTAGCCATCTTATGGCACCTTGTTTAACCTTTATGTCTGTACTCAGATATTGTTCCTTCCGCTGACTCGTTTGTGTCGAGCTTTTGTATTCAAGCCCCCGAGGCCCCTGGCTTATAATATGAAGTTTGTATTATTTTAATTTGTGTCTAGAGTTGTGTTGTGATATTTTTCCATGACTCCTTGATGTTGATCGTACACATTTGGGTGTATGATTGAATCAGGGGCATCACACTTCACCCATCAGTCTAAGAGCCATGACTTATGAGAGCGATTTGCATTGTAACATAATGAAAAAAGTTGTATTATATATGGGAGAATACATGTGATTCCCAAGTCTGCACCTGAACACTTTTAGGCAATTTGATACGTACTATATTATATATGAGCAGTTTTACTGCGACACAATCATAACATATTTTAATATTGTCGGTCCTCAAGCATGCATCTCTCTCTCTTGTGCGCACGCTCGTTCGGAATAAGATGATAAATCTGTTTATTTTCTCTTGTGAGGTTTTTCAGAAATGTGCGTAGTTATCAATGTTTTCTTTCATCTCAATCTGTTTTAGTGGGTGTTTATTTGCAATCCGGATCTCCGCCGGTACAAAAGAATAACGGGCCGTGTGCTATAGATTAAGTTTACACCCAAAATAATATTTAAAAATATTTAACAGGTAAAATGATATCTTATTTAGATTGTACTCATTTTTATAATCAAATTTTATATATAACATGTTAAATCGGAGTTACGGTTTAAAAGATATGATTCAAAAGGCATTTGTTTTAGATGGACTGCGGATTGATTAACCAAAAAATCTGAGGTTTTTTTTGTTAAAACCTAAAAAGCGATTTGTTGACTTAAATATGAACGGCGGGTTAACTACCTCAAATGTCGGGTGGTTTTCTAAAAAAAACTGAAAATGCGGTTTGTTTGTGACTTAAGTTGAACCGTGGGTTAATTCACATAAAATGCAGTTTTTAATTTTCAAAAGGGGATGACGGATGGGTAGAAGTAGTAGCCCCTTTATTTTTATTTATTTTGAGGGGGAAAAGTATGCCGCTTTATTGAAACAGAGTTTGGAATCTTGTCCAAAATTACATCTAAAATAAATCTGGTGGCGAACCCACCCAAGTATCACAGCATTCCTCTCCTACGCTGACTCTAGCTAACTTTTTTCTTGAATACGCATAGCATGCGGATCATTCTATATAAGGGGGAAAAGTCAAAGAAAGCCCTCCACTCCACACCATAACCATACTCCACTCCATGCCACCCTAGTGAGCTAAACCATACAACCGACTACTCACTCATGCTCCACCTACTTAACCTACCAAAGAAACCGTGCACACTACCATTCATGAGCCCTGCTTTCCACCAAGCTCTTACTTCCTGCTCCACATGTCGCATGACCATGGCAACGCTCAGAGTGACACCATCGAAGACCGCAGCGTTTCGGTGCTTCCACAATTGCCAAAGACCAAGCAGGATTATAGCCCTGGACGTCTTGATGCCAAGGCCTTGCTTGTCTCTACCTTGGCACCATGCGGAGAGCACCTCCGTCCCACTAGGAACCCATGCCGACTCCTCCAGTGCATGGCATATGTACGTCCAAACCTCCCTCGAGAAAACACACGTTAGCAGTATATGGTTTATTGTTTCTTCCTCCTGGTTGCAGAATGGGCAAGAGTCCTGGTGCGGTAGCCCCCTCCTTGCTAGCCTGTCAGACGTCCAGCACATGTTGCGAAGGGCCAACCATGAGAACATCCAGCACTGCAAAGGCGCCCTAGATTTCCACGAGAAGTCTGCCGTGGGAACAACCACACGACCTGCAAACTTGGCCGCGTACGCTGATCTTATTGAGAATACGCCACCCCTCTCCCAGGACCATGTAGTCACATCTGGGATGTCCTCTTGTAGCTCAACGTCACTGATCCTAGTCCACAGCCGAAGATACTCTCTAATAGTGTCGATTTGCAGGTCCGCCCGATATCACTTGCCCATGAGTTGCCCTCAATGGCGTCGGCCACCGTCCGAGCACGTCTCAGCCTAGGCGGCACAACAGCGTAGACCGCCGGGGCCAGCTCCTAGATGCGGTACCCATCAAACCACCGATCCTCCCAGAAGAGTGTGTTACGTCCGCTGCCTAGTTGCATCCGAGTCGCTTCCTTGAATAATTGCATGGATTCCTTCGGCACCGAGATCCTGAACTCCTGCCAACACCTGTCTTCGCCGGCTCATTTCAACCATGGCCACCGCGCTTGCATGGCGATGTTCATCCACCTCAGGTCCGGAACTCTGAGATCACCAGCCCATTTGGGCGCACACACCGCCGTCCATGCTACTAAGCAGTTACCACCCCTTGCCTACTTCTTCCCGCACCAAAGAAATCCACGTATGATCTTGTTCATGGTGTTTATAGTTTTCACAGGCAATTCCATGGCCATCATTGCGTGTATAGGCATTGCACTAAGGACCGAAAGCACGAGGAGAAGGTGTCCACTTCTGGGCAAAGCTGAGGCCCGCCAAGCCGGTAGGCATGCTTCGAGCCGATCCACCAGGTACTGCAGCTGAGAGGCCGACTGTTTCTGCAGTGATAGTGGCAAACAAAGCTACTTGCACGGAAAGCCTCCCACTGAGACTCTAGCTAACTTATGCGCGACAATATTCCCAGAATGACGAACCCAAGAAACCTTGAACTCCGTCAACGAGGTGAGCATCTCCTTGATCTCTTGTATCCAGGGTCCAACAGCGGACGTATTCTTATTTGTTTCGTTTATCATTTGCACGACCATCCTGCTGTCCAGCTCCACATGTGCTCGCTGAACTTGTTGCTCGATGGCCAACTAAACAGCCTGCCTACACGCCAGGACCTCCACTGCTTCCGAATCAACAACGTGTGCAAAGAACTGACAACCTCCGGCTATGAATGCGCCAATGTGATCCCTCAAAACAGCTCCAGCACCACCTTTCTCCCCATACCTTGAAACTGCTCCATCAGCATTTATCTTGACCCATCCTTCATCTGGTGGCTCCCATCTCTAAACTATCTTTTGTTTGTGATGTGGTTCCCTCACCTTGTGCACCAAACTCCATTTTGCCATGTGCATCTTCACCGAGGTTACTATTTCATGGGGGGCCGCTATTTTCTTCCCATCCCTTGCCTTGTTTCCCCCTAAAAAAATCGGTTATTTCAGTGGATACGGTTTTTGACTACCAGAAAACAAACATGCACCGCACACCGAACAATACTAGAAGTTAGCACCGAGCCAAACAGCCATATGCCGAATAAACATCCAAATCGGTTAAGATGGTTCGGTTTGGTTTGACAATGCCCACCCCTACTCTCACCCCCAATCCCATGATACATGCTCCCCTGTCCATAATTACTTGTCACAAAATTCCGCGACAAGTAATTCGGGACGGAGAGAGTACTATAGTTGGTAATTAGTATCAACAAACAGCCTCGCAAACCATAACTCTCTAAATAATTTTCCATGACGCGAGCGGATGAAAACCCTAGTTGCCGTCACCAAGAGAGCTGATCCTTCTGGCGTTGTCTTCTGGCAGCTTCCCTCTGTCGGCGACCTCTTAGTCGTCCGTGGTAAGGGGGGTCGTTGGATCCCCGCGCGGATCATTTTAGGTTTAGGTTTTAGGGCCCTGGTAGTTTAAGTTTTTGGGTCGTTTGATGTCTTGGCTTCAGTGGTGGCAACGGTGACACGGAATAAAGAAGCACCTGATTCTTCCCCAATGAGACGATCATCTCTATGATAGGTGATGGATGTGGAAGCTAGTCTGATCAAGCGGGGATGTCGTGCCAACGACGGCATCCTTATGGTGGACGTGTGTCCTCGGGCTCTGTCGTTGCAACCACATCTACTCCAGCGTCGCCGGCGGAGATTGGAAGGTAGTCTAGGAGAGGATGCAGATTATGGTCTGCATCGACAGCATCTGAAAGACGGAACATGTGTTAGGTTCATGGTTGATGGAATGATGGCTGACAAGTATACTACTGTTTATGAAACATTTTATAAGCGCAAAATGTATGAAACAGTGAATCGATCATTGTCAGATGTCTTGTCTTCCACGTTTACGGAACATGTGTATTTTCTGTTTGGGGTGTGCTAAAAGTCAGTCGACCGATTTTTACTCAAGTCTCATTCGACCATACTGTCAGTAAGATTTATTTGTTGACCGTTAAATTTGCTTGCTGCTTTAAGATATGTGCACTGTTACGTTTCATGTCTACAACCCGGGTATGAAGTTTAGGATTGGCTGCTCTCTTCTTTATTGTTTTTTCTATCGAGGCTGGGGGTCTGCGTAGGGGCTGGTGTGGTCGACTGGTATTTTGTGTTCTTTTTTATTTTACTTTTTCTGCCTCTTTTTTTATCATTTTGTAAGTGTTTTTAAAGATTTTTTGTGGTATTTTTACCATTCTTCTTTTTTTGTTTTCTATTTTTATTTTTCCTTTAAAATATTTTTCTTGTTTCTTTTGTATTTATTTACCTTTTCTCTTTCTATTGATTTTTAACCTTTTTCTTCCATGCGTGCTAGTACGGGCAATTGTAAGTGTCGCCCTTGACTGTAATTTAATGGTCTTTTGTCGGGAGGAGGTCAGTTACATATCTATCACTAGACGCACAACTGTGAGCACCGTCTTCGACTGCAACTACGTCTTCAATGTGTCCACTTAGTGGTGTTTTGTAGGAGGGTGCAGTTGCATGTCTTTCACTAGGCATGCAACTGCAAGTGTTATCCCTGACTGCAACTCTGTGGTGTTTTATCAGGGAAGTAGTTGCATGTCCGCCATTAGGCACGCAACTGCAAGTGTCGCCCCGGCTGCAACTGCACGCGTTCCACGTGGTTGCAACTCAGCGGTGTTTTGTCAAGCGTACGAGAGGCAAACTGCAAGTGTCACACATTAACTGCAACTGCATGTCTTCAACGCGTCTGCAATTCTGTATTGTTTTATCAGATGAGGGGTTAGTCACATGTTTGTCACTAGACACGCAACTGTAATTGTCGCCCTCGAATGCAACTGCATGTCTTTCATGTGGTTCAAAATCAGTGGTGTTTTATGGGACGGAGGAAATGAATTTATATGTCCACACTATGCATGCAACTGCAAGTGTCGTCCCCGACTACAACTGCATGTCTTCAACACTGTTACAATTTTGTGGTGTTTAATCAAGGGGATGGGGCAGTTGCATGTCTTTCATTAGGCATGCAACTACAAGTGTCGTCCCCGACTGCAACTGCGTGTCTTCAACACGGTTGCAACTTTGTGGTGTTTTGTCAAGGGGACGGGGGCAGTTGCATGTCTGTCACTAGGCATGCAACTACAAGTGTCGTCCTCAACTGCAACTACATGTCTTCAATGCGGTTGCAACTCAGTGGTGTTTTGTTGGATGGAGAAGAGGCAATTGCATGTCCACCACTAGGCACCCAATTGAAAGTGTCGCCTCTGAGTGCAACTGCATGTCTTCCATGCAATTGCAAATGAAAGTACATTTCTATTACTAGTACTAAGTATGCAACTGCAAATGTCGCCCCTAATTACAAGTGCATATCTTTAACGCGGCTGTGACTATGTGGTGTTTTATAGGGGAGAGGCAACTGCATGTCTTTTTTCTCTAATTGTATGCCAACCTTTTTGACGTGCAAGTATCCTCGGCAGCACTCGATTACATGTTCATCATGTACATGCAACTATCCAATTACACACTGGTTGGCCACACGCAACTACATCTCCGTGGCACTCAATTTTTTTATTTCTTTGCATGAAATACTATTTTATAGTACAAACTGTTTTTGAAAGAATGATGATAAAAACAAGAGAGATCAAGATGGCACGAAGAGCAGCAATAGAATTAGAGCAACTCCAACGTGCCAACCCAAATGGACGCACACTTTGTTCATTTTTGTCCATTTGGGTCGGCCGCCCACTCGTCGTCCGTTCTCTTTTTCGTTTGGGTCGGCAGTGCGCCCAACACGCTGACCCATTTTCGCCCTCGCGGTCGGCTTGCCATGGTTTTTCAAACACGATTCAAACAAAATACAAGCATTTTACATAGTTTCACAAGCAAACAAATATAGCATAGTTCACAAGCCAAATAAATATATCATACTCCCTCCGTTCCTTTATATAACGTGTATTATTTTTGGCACGATGACCAATGCACACTAATATAGACAAATTATGACAAAATTACCCTTGGAAAATTTCTTGGTTAGTCCATGAAAGTAAGAGATACAAGCAATCGACAAAGAGATTCTTTCTTTTGCTACGAGGAGATATACACACAATTAGGAGAGATATATTTTTTTCTAGAAGAGGGCTAGTAAGGGAATTATGAGTAAGTAAAAGAAATGCACCCTACATTTTGGAATTTTATCAAAAAACAAACACACCTTATATAAAGGAATGGAGGGAGTATTTGGTTATGCTTGTTTTTCACCTTCATTACCACTTTGAACATCACAACATCTTTTCTATCCAAACTGAAAGTGAAAAGCATGTTGCAGTTCTTCAACATCAGCAACAACTCGCAGCTCAAGGGTTGGGATCTCCCAAATAATCCTCGCTCGATCGCCAACCTATGAGTCCACATTGCCAACAACGCTAGCGTCACCAGGGCGCTCTTGTGTTTCCTCGGCTTCTCCGGAACGTTCACAGTCCTCGACACTCTCTACTTGGCGGACAACCTGCTCACCGGCAAGGCTCCGGCAAGGTTCTCAAGCCGAACCCTCACTCGCTTGGATCTGAGCGGTAAATTGCTCCCGGACCGTTGGACTTCATTGCAAAACTTCCGTAAGACCAAAAACTACGACTTGACCAGAACGGTTTCACTGGGCTTCTACCTGACTTCAGCGGCCTATGGAGTCTCCGGGTGGTTAATGTTGTGCATAACAACCTCGCCGGTGTTGTGCCAGCGTCCCTAGTCCGACTCAGAGAGCTCACCTCCACCACACTGAGGGACTATCTATTCCAAGGGTCTGTTCTAGTGTTTGCAGGATCAATGCAGATTGATGTGGTCGAGGCGTCCCTCTATGGGAGTTTCTGCCGTCCACAGTCTAGGCCATGTGACAGTCGTGTCGAGTCCTTCATCACCATCGTCGGGGCACTTCACTACCCACGGATTCTTGCGATGAGCTGGAAGGGGAACCACCCCTATGATGGGTGGCTCGACGTCCACTGCGACAAGAGCGGCACCATCACCAGTGTCAACCTTTGCCACGTTGGGCTCAAAGGAACTATCCACCCCGCTTTCGATGACTTCAAGTCTCTTGTGATGCCCCTTCTTGCAGACAACAACATAAACATCATTGTACCGCGTTTTATCGTAGGATTGCCGTCTCTTATGGTCCTCGACGTCTCCAACAGCTCTTTGGAGGGCACCATGCAACGATTCTAGAGCACCAAGATGATCTGGGCTGAAGGCAAACTGAACCTCGCCACCACAGGCACCTCCCAGACGGGCGTCTCGGGCTTCGATGTGGCCGGCGCAATGGTCATTGTTATTTTAGTGCTCTTGTGATGCTTAATTCAGGGCCAAGACTTAATTAGCTGCTGATTGTGATGCATACTCAGTGCTACCTTATCATTTAGGTTCGAATTTCCTGTTGTATTATCCAGAAGTCTATAGGATAAAAAGGATAGACGAGTTGATGCAATTTTATGATATTAGCAGACAGGGCCATGAGAACCAGCAAAGACCTTAATGCAACTTCCTATGGCAATAAGCATATCCTTAACCCAAGCAATTTTGTGTGCGGGGAGTCAAAAATAAATATAGTTATTCATACTAACTTATGTATTTTGTGCACTAAATATTTTTCTAAAATCATGATCATATTAAATATATTAAGTAACTAAAATTGTATTTTGTAATAAAAGTTACATTATTGTTTCTTTTCAATACATTGCACATTAGATTTTTATAAAACCAAATCATATTAAATGTAAGAAAATAAGGAACAAAGAAATTGCATGCCTCTCAGCTTAATTTTCCAGACTTGCATACATGTTGTTTCTAAATGCATTGTGCCTTAAAAAATATTTAAACCATATCCTATATAAAAATAAAAGTTCACATTCCTCCTTAGTTTATTCTGTTACACTTTGGATAATATAGTTTACATGACTTTGTGTGCATGCTTAAATAACTTAGTATAGATAGGTATAAGAAATATCTTGACAAAAATCTATGGCTTATAGATATAAAAAATAGGGGAAAAATTCTAAAGCTTATTTATCATGTTTACGAAGAACTCGTAACTGAATCATTTGCATGTTGCATTATCTTTTTCCTGGTCAAATGTGTCTTGCATACTACAACAAGATCGACAAATCTATTGATGGCACATGGTAATTAAATAGTATGATTGTAGCTAAGATAACCTTCAGTACATTATGTAGGGCACTCACTTGAAGGCATACTAGTGGTCTAACTAGACTAGCCATCGCCACTCAGTTTATTTGTTTCTATGTGGTCTGGTCGAGCAGCCCCTTCTCCATGTTGGGGCATAGTTGGTGTTTGATCATTGTGGTACTAACTCCCATGGCGACAGCTCTGTCCCAAGGTTGGGCTTGGGGAGAAGTAATTATGCATCCCTCCTTACTTTATCAAAATATAAGTAAAACTATAATAAAGTGAAACTATGATAGTCCATATCTTTAATCGAACAGGGAGTTATACAACAAAGAACATTATTTGCATAATTTTGTTAAATCTATGATGTTGTGGTGGTAAGTATCTCCCAATGAAGGGCAAATGATTGAGTTGGCACGTGTTTACACACTTTAGTTTGAAGTTTCTAAGAGATGGTTTTATTTGTGAGTTCCAGCTTGAAAGTCATCCATTTGCTGCTTGTGAATGTCATGAATCAACAAAGTATAACTTATGTATCTAGAGATGATTGTGCTAGTTGTAACTATTTTGGGTGATACAATGTTAAGGAGTAAGTATTTCCTAGCCCTGAACTCCGATTTTTCACGCACCATGGCTTGATGGACACTTATGGCATTGTGAATCTGTATGTGTAGGTTTCAGAGGGCGAAGCCGATCATCATTGACCCGGGCCTCTACATGAAGAAGGCGGATGTGTTCTGGATACCATAGTGCCAGAGTGTGCCAACAGTCTTCAAGCTCTTGGCAAGGGCATTGCTTTTTGAGTTGATCCATTGGAACTCCAGTGAGTGAGTTGTATGCTCGGAGAGGGTGGAGCTGTCACGCAACCTCCCCTGTCATGGCGACACACACTTTGCCCATTGACCTCCCCTGGAAGATATTTTGACCTTGTGTGTTCCTTGTATTAGGAGTATGAATCCATGATTTGGTTTGCTCATGCAAGTTTTTTGTTACTGTTGGACATTCATCTTGTTGTAGTGGTGGCTCCCCTAGAGTGAGAGGCATGTTAAGCATTCTTGGGTGGATGAAGCTTTGTTACTGTCTCGCTCTCCCCAACTGCATCCTCTTCCTCACCTTTGTCACCTCCATCTGTCAGATGGCCGAAGCTTGTGGCGACGCCGGTGCGGTGGCCAGAGATGTGGTGGAGCTGTAGGGCGCAGTGATGGCGGATGTCGGCGGTGTCCACGGCGGTGCAGGGAAACTCGCAACCATTGCGGATGTGGAGAAGGATGTGGCGGGCTCCGCCTTAGCGCTAAACAAGGTGACGACATTGAGCGGCGCAGCCCATCCTGATACCCCCGATGCGCAGCCTGCCGTGGAGCAGCAGGTATTTGCACTTGCTTAGCTTGTAGAGTTAGTTGCTCCCTAGTTGCATTGGTTAGATTTTGTGATTCATACGTAGTTCAGATGGTTAGAGTAGTTGGTTTGACGGATGGGCCGGGTTTTTTGTATTTGTATTGGGGGAATGGGGGTTTTTGGTCTAGGGTTTGTTGGATAAATTCATTGCAAAAATGCTAGATAGATCTGTATGAGAGATATGGATCTCTGTTCTTCAATGCTACATGAATGTATGCTTATTAGATTTGTTTTTAATGCTCACATATTGGGTTTTTAATGCTACTCAGGTTCGTTGCCTTAGATTGGGTCCCTATTAGATTTGTTTTTGAATGCTACTTAGACTGGGGTTTTGAATGTCATATGCCCAAATGGAATCCATTGATTAAGAAGTTATTTGATTCATTAGTATATAAATTTGTCCACAGTATGTAGTTATATTAGCTCTGTTGTTCAATTTGTGTGCATGACAATGGAAAATGCAAAACAATGATCATAGTATATTGAGAGTATATTAGCCCTATGAACAACGTGTCATGTGTGCATATCTAAACTTTCAATTGGCTTTCGTATTTACTAGTGATGGATGTAATTGTATATTCAGCAGGATGATGGTTGGGGGGGGGTAGAAAGAGGAAGCTGGCCCAGTACGACCCGTATGATCCAAAGGAAAGTGATGACGAAGAATATGAGGTAAGCCTACTTGAAATTTAGATTGTTCATTTAGTTCCTTTGACATAATGTATCCATGAATCTATAATGTATTAATGTAACTCATTCATGTGTGCAGTATGATTCTGGAGAAGAAGTGTACAAGGGCAACGTCGCGTCCTTCACAGCCAAGGAGGTGGTGAAGATCAAGGCCAAGGGAGTTGCTTCCTTCTACAACCGCAAGAACAAGAAGTGGCACTACCCCTACCGCACCACCAACCAAAGCCAATGGATGGCCGCTTCGATCACCTTCTGTCTCATGTAGAAGATGTAGCGATTCGCGGGGAGGACTACATGATAAGGGACAGCATGCCGCCCTCGCAAAGGCCCTGACTCCGGTGTGATGTGATGATGTGGTGCTGTGATGAACTGAATCTTTATCTTTATCTGTTGGGTTACTTTTGGTTTGTTGAACTAAGTCTGGCTGTTTATGGTTTGTTGAACTGAATCTATGGTGATGCTAGTAATGTATTATGCTATCTATATTTGTCTGTTCTTAAATTTGCCTGTGGTGTATGGTTACTTATGTTTGGATGTTGTGAACTATGATTTTAGGTGCTGCAATGATCACACATGTTGTTTCAGTGTTGCTTCACTGATCGCACATGTTGTTTCAGTGTTGCTTCACTGATCAAACATGTTGTTTCAGTGTTGCTTCACTGATCACACATGCTACTTTTTCACTGATGATAAAGGAGTATTAACCTAATTATTTGTCTCATGTTTAAAAATCAAATCAAATGCATGCTTTTTCCCACCAACATGTTTCATTATCCGATGTTTTCAACTCACATTCGACTGGACAATATAAATTCAAGAAAATGCAAAAACAAATAAAACCTTGGCAAACTATCTATGTTTGTGTAGAAGATCATGTGTGCAAAATTTGAAGTGATTTAGAGGAGGTCAAATAAATTTGAATTTGAGAAATGTGCTCCAAATGAGCTCCCAGGCTAGGGTAAACAGCCCATTTGTAATCAAGTTTTTTTGGACCTACTCTAAATAAGCCAAATGTTTTTTTATTAACACATATTCACTTTCCATAGTGTAGATTTGAAGTCTCAATATTTTTTGAATTAATCTTCATATGTTTACATTTTCTTTTGAAAACATATGCTTTAATATAAAAATTATTAAAAACACGTTTAAAATATCAAAATGGAGAACTAAGTTTAAATCCTTATTATTCACTTTGAAATACAGTTTTGATGATTTTTTTTGATTTTTTTAAATTTTTCAAAAACAGAAGGTAACCCTACCTCCTCTCCTTGAACTCTATGAAATCATGTACATGATAGCTCATATGTGTGAAGGTTTTCTCATGAAAATGACCATAGAGCAAGTTTATGATATTTGGTTGGTAACATGTCACATAAGACAACATTGTGCGCATGTTTTTTTTGATTTTTTTAAAATTAATGGTGCTCATTTGACCTCGATCGTGCCAGCTAGGTTTTTTTTTCATGAAAATGACCATAGACCAAGTTTAGTATTTTTCCTCGTTAGTGTGTCTTATAAAACAACGAACGGCGAAGGTTTCATATTTTTTCGATTTTTTTTAAAACTAGTTATGGTCAGTCAAAGCCTTCGAAACCCCGTTGACCTGCTAAAAACCCCTCTAAACCCTACGGGGTTTCGCCTAACCCTAGCTCCCAACGTCAACTGTTCGATCATACCCTGGCACCAAGCGACAACCCTCAGATCTGGTCTTCTAGAAGGAATTAGGTGGGCAGGCTGCGTGCAGGCTCCACGACTTTGGATCACAAGGACGGCTCCGCATCGTTGGATCGTGGGGCGATTCGCGAGAGGCGATCCTATTGATTGTGCTTGGCTGCACGCCCACCACTGACTCCGCAAAAAAACATTATTATTGGGCCCAAAAGGAAACCAAGTTCTAGTTGGGTCATCGAATTGCGTCGTTTTTTGCATCGTTTGCTCTGCTTTTTGTGAATGTGCTGGCTCTATTTTTTTTGCATCGTTTGAAATCAATTAACATTGCATAGCAAAATTTAGTTCTTTTTGTTCTATACAAATGCAAAATGACCAAATTTTTAAAGGCCAAATTTATTTTTATCATGAAAATGGCCACAAACTATTCAAAAATTGTCTCTTTTTGTTCATATAATATATATGACCATGGATTCCCACGCATGCCATTAGCTTCTTCTTCTTCTTCTTCTTCTTCTTCTTCTTCTTCAAACAACCGTTTCCCACGCGTGTACACTCCCGATGCTGCGATGGGTTTGAAAATGGGCTACTTCACATTTGACCCTGTTATTGCCACGGTCAAATAACACGTAGCACTACGGCTATTTAAGCCACCCTCTGCTTCTGCCATCCCTCATCCATCTCCCATCCTCTCTGCCATCTGCCCTTCTTGCTCTTTGACCACTTCTCCTTCTTCTAGCACATCCTCAGCCGTGCATTACACTGGACCAACCTACCACTTTCCACCCACCGTGCCGGAGAGGCTCTACCCTCCTGGCGTGTACGTTGAGCGCATACTACGTGTGTGGGCGATATCAAGGTGCAGGACCGCAAGGAACTTCACCGAGTTCTTCCTCGCGTCTGGCTACCACCACCTCCCGCGGGGATCTCCAAGGATGTTCCGTGTCGAGGAGGTCATCCAAAACGGGGTGGTGGTTGCTCTCCTTGCCCACTTCACCAACATATTAGATGCCTCCTACTTCCTCGGCCGGGTGTTTTGGTGTGGCTGCGAGTTCATCGCTTTAACCACCCACAACATGTTGACGGAGTACACCAACATCTCCCCCACCGCATCACGCATGCACACTCTTCAGTACCCCATCGACAACGCCCCGGAGGAGCAGTGAAGGGTGCCCGGAGGAGGAGCGAGGTGGAGAAGGCGACTTCTAAGGTTCTAAAACCTCTATCTATTTTTTGAGTCTATGTTATGTTAAGTTGTAATTGAACTATGTTGGAGATGCTATGGGCTTGTTGGCCCTTTTATTAAGTTCCATTATTAAGTTTACTATCTATTCTATTATCAAGTTCTTCCTAGTTCCAACTATGTGATCGTGCTATGGGCTTGTTGGCCCTATCTACATATTTGTTGATTGTTTTCTTAGAGAGCTCGCTTTGTTAGTAACCACCTAGTGCATGCAGCCACAACGAACCCTTCTTTTTTTACACAAGCCACAAATATGTAGCCACCTAGCTAGTGCATGCAACCACAAAAATATAAAACATATTTGTTCCATTTATTTGTCATAGCAAAACGGGTGCAGATGCGAGTGGATCGAAAAGGCTGCAACTGATCGTAAAAAAACGATGCTCTAAATCGAGGAGACAAGCGTGCGAGAAGAGAGGAACAAGCGGCAGCGACCGTCACTGCATCCGTGGCAGCTGACATGCATGAAAGAGGCTTGGTCAGTGCGTCGTGGCGGCACGCATCGGCGCATGCATGCTCGGTCGGTGCATCGTGGCGGCGCGCATCGACGCATGCATGCATGCTTGCTGGGTGCATGCATAGCAGGCTTCTGTCATGGCGACGCGCGCAGGCGTTTAATGCAGGGGATGAACCAACGAAACCACGGCCCAACGGTCGAAAAATGACACCGCCCAATGCGGCCCCACTCGTCAGAGTTAACGGTCAAAGACTGACCCGACGACAACGTCCGTTGTGACCTGTTCTTAGGGTTTCATGCAAGGGAGTGGGGAAAACTGACCAAAAGTTAAAAGCATGGGGATGAATGAGTAGAGCTAAGGAACCAGGGGCACAGATGTAAACCACGAGTCTTGTTTATTTGTCATACTACAATGCAACAGAAGTGCACTGTGATGACTGGGATCGGCTGTAGAGGATGACTGGCTACGAAAATTCGACATTAAATTAATAAAGAGAACAACCTGAACTGCCATAGTAAACTAATGAACTATACTATGAAAATTTGATGTTATTATACATGCTTGTAGGATTCTGTCTTTCTACGCTTATCTAAACTACAATACAGAGTTTTCAAATATTTCTACACACCATAAAAAGAACCTTAGCTTCTTGGGGATTGAATTAGACGTAGAGGTCCAGTCTAGCTTAGACTTTTGGGACCTACAAGGTATATGTTGCTTTTGAGGCTTGCTCATTTTTTTCTCAGTTCAGCACCATCAGTTATTTTTCAGTAGAATACAATCAATGTTGGTTTCATTGATTTAATGTGAATTGGCCAAGTACTACTTTTTTCACTCGTCATTATCAGGTTTTACAAATTTTGGAATTTATAAAACTCATTAGTTGATATATGCTAAAATACCGACCTGAAGATTTCTTTTTTGTGTTGTCCTTGGGCAGGACTGGGTACAACATGATCACCTATGCAGAGGAGAAGGGGTTCAATATGCCAGGCAAGGTGTGTGGTGGTAGGCTTGGTCTTCGGCCTTGGCATCTTCCATTGGCCCCGCTGCCGTGCCATAGAGGCGGCGCTGTTGGGCATCGGCTACAAAACAGCCATGGTGAGCTCCCCCAGCTTCTATCCTTCCTCTGCTCCTCGCCTCCTGCCGATCAAGCCATCGTTCTCATTGAGCCATGGCTATGGTAGTCGCTTTGGGTTCACGTCCATCGTGCCATGGCTATGTCAAATGGATAAGTTACGATGACATTGACCTATTGTTTAGTGCATTGTTCTCTCCCTCTCTGTGATGGTCTGGCCATTGGTTGCCGATTGTGGAGCCAATTATTCAATGCTTGGATCTGTGGTGGTGGTATTTCAGCCACCACTCTTATTACTGTGATGATCTTGTCATTTAAATTGCTCCATGTGATGCTTAGTTGGTTAGACAGTTGTGGGCGTCCTGTAGATACTTCCCTGTAGTTACAGTTGGATCAAGTAACGCAGAAATTATATGTTAATTGACGGATGTTACCACAATTATGAAAACACTTCTGCTTCGGTACACCCCCTTAAACACATCAAGGGCTGAGATTTGCCCATACCCCTTCGCTACCAGGGGCACGATCGTCTTATGTAAAAAATCTACCCGCGCGCGTCCATGCCGATACCCCCGCGCGCCCGTGTATACGGGGCTGCGGGGCAAGCCGAGCCACTTGGCAGTGGTGAGGACGCGAGCCGAGCCGAGCCGCTTAGCAGCCATGGCTCAGGGTGGACACGGTCCGGGCCGGTCCGGTCCCGGTCCGAGCCGGCGTTTGGACCGGCCGCCGGCGGTCCGGTCCGGACCGGACCGAGCAACGTCGCGGTCCTGGTTTCAGGGACCGGACCGGCAATGGCCGAGCTCGGGCCGGACCGAGAGGACCGTGAGGACCGGCCAAGACATGGGCAGAGCGCGCTCTGGAGCTCCGGCGACGGCTCATCGGAGAGATATCTTGCTAGAGGAAGCGCAGCTCATCGAAAAGACGTCTGGGAGCTTGAGAAGCATCAGAGGAAGCTACGTGACCAAGAAGAACACCGGAGGGAGCTCATCGGCGACGAATCTGACACGACAGTCGGTGGACAGAGATGAAAGGAACGATGGCTGATGCGGCTACGCAGGACCTCCCTCGTCGATTTTTTTGACGGAGATGATAGATCTCACGACGGAGGAACTCCTAGACATGATGGTTCGTCGCCGGAAGGCTGGTGGGCATGGTGTTATGCGGTGGTGCTCTGCTTGTGCATTGGACGGCGGCGGCCGCGGCACAGGTGCATGGCCCTGTCACGCCTTGGCCGCCATGCACTCGCCAAGCCCCTGCCAAGCCCCCGCCATGCCCCCGGCAAGCCCCCAGCCACGCCCCGCCCCGCTCTGGCCATGGCCCCGCCATGCCGCCGGCTGCTTCTTCGGTCCGCTCGGTCGGCCCGAGCTTTAACCGGACCGGACCGGCCGATTTTCGGTCTTGTTTTGAGGGACCGGACCGGCCGATTTTTTTGTCAGGCCAGGACCGAGCCAGCCCGGACCGAGCGGGCCACGAGCCGGTCCAAAAGACCGCTCGTGCCGTCCACCCTGAGCCATGGCCCACTATGTCAGATGCAGGGCATGTTTTTTTACAAAAGTCGGCGTTGACCGGTGGCGGCGTGTGTGTGGACGTGGCGCTGACGGCCGTATCGTCGTGCAGTAACTGCCCGTAGTAATTGCGGCGTGCATGCAGGCGCCGATTGCTCGTGCCCGGTCTCCTACCGCCTGCCGGCCACAGCCTCCCCTTGCGGCGCCCACCTTCTGCCCTCGTAGGCCGCGCCCTCTGCTACCGCGCGTGCAGTGACCGCCCGCCTTCCGCCTCGGGCCGGCCGATGACGCAACCGCTCGGCTGCCGCCGCTACCGCGACCGGCCCGCCCGCCTTCAGACGCCATCGATGCCGCGCCTGCCACCCGCCTTCCTCCTCGGGCCGGCCTCTAACACGACCGGTCGGCTGTCGTGCCTGCAGCCCGCTTGCCTTCACACACGACCGTTGCCGCGCCTGCCGCCTGCCTTCCTCTCGTGGCGCGCATCACTGATGGCTCGCCCGCCCCTCTCCCTCCACCCGCCGGCTATAAAACGTCTGCCCCGCCCCTCTCTTCTCCGTGGCAGCCCCTCTCTTCTCCACTCCACGGCAGCCCCTCTCTTCTCCACGCCACCGACAAGCCGCACCCTGGCGATGTCTTCGAGCGACTCCGATGCAGGCACGTGGCCGGGTGGCGTCTGGCCGTTGAGCCTCACCATCGGCGACACCGAGCACCTCGCTCGGTTCTGCCTGATGGTGCCACCGGCTTCCAAGGTGTCGGGGCCATGGCGGTTCGGCGCAAACGGCGTCCCCACCCTCGGCCCTCCGCCGATGAGGGGGGAGCTCCACGCCTTCCTTGGCGGCCGGTACAACAGGAAGGCCCACCGCAGCTTCTGGCGCGGCAAAGACTTCGATATCGTCCTTGGCGTGTTCAGGAACGCGGCTGCCGGCCTCCCCATCGGAGACATTACCAACGAGGTCGGCTCTTCTCATTGCCGCCGCCGCCACGGCTCACCCGCTGCCGGCCCAAGTGCCCCAGAACAGGCGCCCCCTGCCCCAGCGCTGGTCCCGATCCCATCGGAGTAGGCCGTCCTCGCGCAAGATGGCGACCCCGACTACACGCCAGGGCTACTTGTGGTGCTGGCCCAGTCGGCAGACGAGGCGGCGGCGGCAGCGCGAGGAGAGGAGAGAGACCGGCAGGCGGCCTTAGCGGTGGTGCACGCACAGCAGGCGTAGGAGGGCAACGACTGGTGGGATGACGACTTTAGCGGCGACGGCGGCGAAGGAGGCGCCGGAGGTATGGCGCCGGTCGTCGACCTCACCGGCGCCAGCGACGAGGAGTAGTTTAGTTTTAGGTTTAGGTTTAAATTTCGTTCTAAGTTATGTAAAATATCTTCAAATATGAATGAACTCGGAATGATTTATCTGGAAAAAACATATCCTTATGTTTAACTTGATATTAGTCGTGCAATAAATCTTCAAAAAATAAATGGAAATACGCGCATTTGAACATTACGAGACGACAAGTGGTAAAATAAAACTGAGACAAAACAGCCGGTTCGCTCATACCCGAACGGTCTCTGGTAAACGATGTGAAATTTTTCGAATGACCTCAATTTTCACTGGAAAAATCACAGATATTCATAGAGTAGCAAAAGGCAACAAAACTTGTCAAAGATGCTAGTCATCGATTAAAAAGTCCATTCAGACCGGCCCTTCGCTACCCGAACGGTCTCCGGAGAACGAGGTCAATTCTTTGACATCTTGGTAATGGCCTAAATTTTTGCAACTGAGTTGGTATGCCCACCCCCGGCCCATACATCCAAGAATTGAATGTATTTTGAGACCAAAAACAAGGTGTGTCACGTCTGGGGAATGCTTTATTATGTTTTCACTGCAAAAATTATAGAAAATACATAGAGTGGAAAAAAGACACAAAACTTGTCATGCATCCTAGTCATGTTGGTAGGACACTATGAAAAAAAATGGGTTCATTTTTGAGGATGTCGAAAAAAAGTCCTTTCGTATGGGGACTTCAGTCCTACCCGAACGGTCTCCGGAGAACGAGGTCAATTTTTTGCCTTCTTCAGAATGGCCTTATATTTTGCAAATGAGTTGGTATGCCCACCCCACACTCAATCCAAAAATTGAACATAGTTAGACACCAAAAGCATGTTGCATCATGTCCGGGGAGTGCTATATGGTATATTCACCACAAAAATTGAAGAAAATTCATAGAGTGGCAAAAAGCCACGAAACTTGTCATGCATACTAGTTATGTTGGTAGGACACTATGAAAAA